>NC_057797.1:456473826-456571360 GCF_018294505.1 Triticum aestivum
ATGGGCCTTATGGGCTAAGAGGGGAAACACACCAACCACAAGGGGCTAGTGCACCCCCCATATGGTCCGGCCAAGGTGGAGAAGGAAAGGAGAAGGAGGGAAGGAAAGAACGGGAATAGGATTCCCCCTTCCTTTCCCCTCCCCCTATCCTGTCGGTGTCAAAACCGACAGATCTCGGGTAGGGGGTCCCGAACTGTGCGTCTGAGGCGGATGGTAACAGGAAGCAGGGGACATGATGTTTACCCAGGTTCGGGCCCTCTTGATGGAGGTAATACCCTACGTCCTGCTTGATTTTTCTTGATGATATGAGTATTACAAGAGTTGATCTACCACGATATTGTAGAGGCTAAACCCTAGAAGCTAGCCTATGGTATGGTTGTATATGTTGTCCTACGGACTAAACCCTCCGGTTTATATAGACATCGAAGGGGACTAGGGTTACACAGAGTCGGTTATAAGGGAGGAGATCTACATATCCGTATTGCCTAGCTTGCCTTCCACGCCAAGGAGAGTCCCATCCGGACATGGGACGAAGTCTTCAATCTTGTATCTTCATAGTCCAACAGTCCGGCCAAATGATATAGTCCGGCTGTCCGGAGACCCCCTAATCCAGGACTCCTCAGTAGCCCCTGAACCAGGCTTCAATGACGATGAGTCTGGCGCGCAGTATTGTCTTCGGCATTGCAAGGCGGGTTCCTCCTCCGAATACTCCATGGAAGATTTTGAACACAAGGATAGTGTCCGGCTCTGCAAAACAAGTTCCACATACAACCGTAGAGAGAATAATATTTCCACAAATCTAATATGCTGACGTGTTTTGACAGCACGACGTTACGTCATGGCCCGGTCATTATTTAAACCGTTTTTCTCAACCAGCACCGCACATATCGCGAGGCGGTTTTCTTGACACATCTTGTCGAAGCAGAGATCGTGTCCCCCTTATTACGGGATTCTCATCAATACGGACGTGGGTAACCCACTCGTGCCCATTGGTATGACTCCTTGATTTTAGGCGAGTCCAAAACAACCGCGAGGAGGACGCTTGACATTCACCCTCTTTATAAAGAGGCCAAGACATGTCCCTTTTTCCTCTCGCGCTTAATCGAATCCTTCCCCCGCCTCGAGTTCCAACACCCTAGGCTCAGGTCAAGCACTTCGGACCTTCAACCATGTCAAGATCCAACCTGCAAGGTCGGTGGATGCCTTCCTCTATCACAGAGGAGGATATCAAGAAGCTGAGAGAGGCGAGATATCTGACCATCGAAATTTTGCACAGGCTGCCCGCCCGGGGGCAGGTCATCCCCACTCCCAAACCCAACGAGAGTGTTGTGTTTTTCTCTCACTTCCTCCAAGGACTAGGCCTCGCTCTGGATCCCTTTGTTAGGGGATTCATGTTCTATTATGGGCTGGATTTCCACAATCTGGCCCCGGATTCCCTCCTTCACATCTCATCGTTCATCGTCGTATGTGAGGCCTTCCTCCGCACTACCCCTCACTTCGGCCCGTGGCTCAAGACCTTCAATGTGAAGCCGAAGATGATCGAGGGGCGGCACATAGAGTGCGGAGGTGCCGTAATAAGCTAAAGCGCTAATGCTCCATGGCCAGAGGGTTCCTTCCCAGAGGTATCTGGTTTGTGGCAGCGGGAGTGGTTTTATATCACAGCTCCCCGAAGTGCCAAGTGGGCAGCCATCCCAGCCTTTCGCTCGGGCCCCCCACCACAACTGACGTCATGGATCAGAGAGGGGCTAAACTGGGGTCCGGTAAAGGACGTGCCGACATTGCAGAGTCGCATCCGAGATCTCATTGAGAGAGACGTCAACCTGGTCATAGTGATGCAGGTCATGCTAGTTCGCCAGGTCCCGCCTTGCAAACATAGACCTCTCCATTTGTGGGAGTTCAACCCGGAGGGACCGCGAATCATTCAGCACTTCCTCGACATGATGCTCGAGGAGATGTACAAGTTGTTCTTCGGATCACAAATAAAGTGTCCGGACACCATCGAGGATGCGGGTCTGAGCTGTAATCGCCCGGATACCCAAGTAAGTAATCCCATGGCCGAACACACTATTTCTCTTATTCATCATAACATCATTCTGAGAAGTCGCTCTTTGACCAGGACTGGATAACAAAGGTGAAGATGATCAGGTGTCCGGTCCCCCTTCCCGAGGGCTTGGCCAACCCAGTACTAGACAGAATGCTGGAGCCGGCGCCTTATCAAGTGCCCTCGAAGGAAGATAAAGGGGGGAATAAAGAGGCCGGAAGAGAGCCTCACTCACTACTCGCCCCAACCGGGGGAACGAGCGCCTCCGCGAAGGAGGACAACCAGGGAGAAGAATCTAAAATTCCCTCTCGCCGAGGAAGGAAGAGGACCACCCCTGAAGATCTGGAAACAGAGGTTTCCAAACGAGGGAAGAAATCTTCGCCAGAGGGTCCTGCCCCGAGGGGTACCCTTGCCGCACAGTGTCCGCACGGGAATCAGCCCTCTACCGAGTTGTAAGTAATCAAAAAGTACTTAGTAGTGAAAATATCCTACCTTGCTTCTGAGGACAATAACCGAAGCTTATATATTGTAGTTCAGATTGTAGCCCTTCTCGACAGAGCTCGTCTTTGGGGGGATCTTCTTACAGAGATGATGGGGAGCGAAATACCTCCCCCTGCCACCCCGCCTCATGAAGCGGGCGACCCTGAAGTGTCATCGCGGAGGGTTTCTCCTGATCCGACAAGGCCAGGGGGTAATCCCTTGGACACCCAGAGTCCTCAGTATTCGGCTCCTAAAGAGAGCAACAGAAAGAGTCCGGAACCGTATAGTGTGCGGTCGGACGCACTGAAGGATCTTCTAGAGAAAGCGGCCATCTCAGAAGTGCATCATACGCTAATGAGTACGGTAGTTGAAAGGATTTCATCCGCTGAAAGCGGATTGCATGAAGCTTTTATGAGTCTGCTGAAAGGCTTTGAGGTACGTGACATAATGTATGTTTCTGATAGTACCGCACACGTTAGGTGTGCCCTATGCAGATAGTAGCCCTTGAGACTCTGGTTGTCGTTGAAAACAGCGGCAAACAAAAGATCATAGTCCCAGGTAATAACCAGACCACCTTTATGTGCAGGTGGCTGAAGCTCCGGTGGCTAGCCGGACTGATGGGTTTGCCGAGCTAAAGCGGCAACTTGATGCGGCAGATGCCGACATCGTGCTTGTCAACAAGCGGCTTGACGAGGCACAGGGTAAGTGATTTCTCCGGTGATCAGTGCATAGCAAGAGGAGCAGGATGCCAATATCTTTAATATGTTGTGACTGCAGATGGAGCTGCCACCATGGAGACCCTTCGGGCAGAGCTTGCCCTGGCCAAGGAACAAGCAAGGAATAGCGATGCGGCCGCTCTAAGGGCGGTCGAAGAGCTGCGGGCCGAATAGTCCGTGCATCACCAGAGCAAGGAAAGGATAGCCCAGATGGCCATTGAGTTGAAAGATGCCGCTGACCGTTACCAGCTTCTTGAATAAGAAAGCCGAGCGAGGGCGACGGACTTAGAGAAGGCCATGGTAGCAGCCAAGGAAGCCCACTTTAAAATCAGAGCGACAAAGGAGGAGCTACATCAAGCTGCGGATATCGTGGCTGGGAAGCCCTTCTTATTGCGGACTAAGTTTGGAGATCCGAAGTATGCTTCTCTTGATCAACTATGGAGTTCTGCGGATGCCTACGTGGATTTGGCGGCAAGTGCTACTGACGCGGCCGAGTACTTCAAGGATCAAGGAGATCGCGAAGTGGAAAAGTTGTTCTGGTCACAGTTCCATGCTCCAGTGCGCCCGCTACTGCTGAATGAGCAAATGGCCGAGTGGGCCGAGCTCCATAGGTTGTCCGGACTCGCCATGAGGTCCGTTGTGGATCATCTATGGCTGGGAGGGCCAAGGCCGAATAGTTACTTTAGTTTGGTGCAACAATTCCTTGCTGTTGTGCCGCACATTGATGCTATGAAGAGGTCGGCGTGCATAGAGGGTGCGCAGATGGCCTTTGCCCGTGTCAAGACATACTGGGCAGAGATGGAGGCCACCACTGTTGCAACACAGGGTTCGGCCGTGGACCGAGTGGCTGCCAAGCACTATTTTGAAGAAGTTCTTGAAGGCGCTCGTTCGATAGAGGCTCAGTGCTCGAAGAATATTATGTTCTAGTGACATGTACTCCCATTGTATAAACAATGTTTTATTGAGTTATGAAGGTTGTGTTTATACTTTTGCCTGAAAGTATTATGATGCCTCTTGTGCGGCTGTTTATGTATATATGTATATAACCTGAAAGTTTGCAGTCGTCGGCTTCCGCCCCCATGCATATAATGCGGGGGTGTTCGCAAAAAACGTGTATTCACAGTTGATCCAACGTCTTGGTCCATTAAGGAGGTGGTAGCACAGCGAACGAGGCAATCGAACTATATTGCTTTAACACTTTCACTTAGCCATAGGAGTTTGACGGTGGGGCTACTATATAGCCCCTGGTACTTCCACGCTCATCCGAATACGGGGCGCGTACGTACATGACCGGGAACCAGCCCTTCGTTAATGCGGAGGAATCCTGAAGATTCTGCTAAGTCATCGAGTGGTTGACCAGTCTCGCGCTTTATCATGGCAGTCAATTTTCGACTTTCTCTACTGAGGTGCTCATCCGGATGAACCAGGGAACAATCGCATTAGTTCTCCCAATGCTACCTTAGCCGATATAGCGGAACCTAAGGTACCAAAACATGGGAGCCGGGCAAACCCAACATTTGACCAAAGACATGATTCGAGCTGATGCATATAAGGCCAAACTCGCGACGCCGGACACTCCCTAAGGTATTCAGTCTTTATAACATATGTCAGGCTGAACAATGCCCTTAATAATAAACCCCAGGTGTCCAGGTACGTGCAATATCCTGATGTGGCCACATGCCAATACGTCGGCATCCTTCTCGGTTGTATTGAGTATCCGGAGGATGTGGGCAACAAGAGACAGTAAAAAAGGTTGACGCAGGGTCTTAATCTAAAAAGAAACCTTTGAGTGGGTCCCTGCTGCACGTCCGCGTCTGTGTCTTTGTTGTGCCGTGTCCTGGATGGATGTAGCATGATTGTCATCTGTAGAAGAGAAGAACTTAGGTGAAAGTTGCCGTGCCAGAAAATTGGTTATTGTCAATAAACCATTAAAATTTAAGATAAGTAAAGTTGAGCCGGACTAGCCCTGATTACACGCGGGAAGCCCCTGGTACCATCTAGGAGGGCTTGATTATCCAACCAATCTCATGTATATGTAGTGGTGCACCGGACTCGTCTAACCGTGTCCGTGGTCTTGACGACCTGTCAATTTTTCTGGTTGGTGAGGTCGTCTAGTGCTCGGCGGCTAAAGCCACCGCACATTCTTCCGCGCGTAGAGCACACTCAGTATTTCCGCTAACTGTGATGGTGCCACGTGGACCGGGCGTCTTAAGCTTGAGAGAAGCATAATGTGGGATTGCATTAAAACGAGCGAAAGCCGCTCTTCCGAGTAGTGCCTGATAGCCACTTCGGAATGGAGCGATGTAGAAATTTAACCTTTCGCTTTGGAAGTTGTCGGAAGAACCAAATACAACCTCTAGTAATAGAGATCCCGTGCAGCGGGCCTCTAGGCCTGGTATTACTCCCTTGAAGGTAGTAGTATGGTGGCTTATTTTTGATGGGTCTATCCCCATTTTGCGGACTGTGTCCTAATATATCAGGTTTAGACCATTGCCGCCGTCCATGAGGACTCGTGTGAGATGGTATCCGTTTATTATTGGGTCTAACACCAAGGCAGCCAATCCTTTGTGTCGGATACTTGTCGCGTGATCCCCGCGATCAAAAGTGATCGGGCAGGCCAACCAGGGGTTGAACCTAGGGTGACGGGCTCTATGGCGCGTGTGTCTCGGAGTGCATGTTTGCTCCTCTTCGTCACATGGATCATGTTGACTGTTTTAACCTCTGGTGGGAATTTTTTCTGTCCTCCAGTGCTTCCCTGGCGAGGTTCGTCCTCGTCTTCGCTTGGTGTCCCCCCCCCCCCTTGTGTTCGGCTTTAGCTTACCGGCCTGCTTGAAGACCCAGCGTTCTCTGTGGGTGTGATTTGCAGGTTTATCGGGGGTGCCATGGATCTGGCATAGTTTGTCAAGAATCTTGTTTAGGCCAGACGGTCCATCTCTGCTACCTTTGAAAGGCTTTTTCTGCTGACCTGGTCAAGAGCCCCTGAATCTGGTGTTTACTGCCGTATTATCTGGGATATCCTCTTTAATTCGACGCTTGCTTTTATTGCGTCGTGGTTTTCCATTGCCATCCCTGACTTCGGATGTGCTTGGGTCGCTGGTGCTGTTGCGGGCTAACCAACTGTCTTCGCCTGTGCAAAAGCAGGTCATGAGACTTGTTAGAGCTGCCATTGTTCTCGATTTTTCTTGGCCGAGGTGTCTGGCGAGCCATTTGTCTCAGACGCTGTGCTTGAAAGCTGCTAAGGCTTCAGCGTCCGGGCAGTCGACGATTTGGTTCTTCTTGGTGAGAAACCTGTTCCAAAGCTTTCGGGCGGACTCTCCGGACTGTTGAATTATATGACTTAAATCGTCTGCATCCGGAGGTCGGACGTAGGTCCCTTGAAAATTAGCCCGAAAAGCGTCCTCGAGCTCCTCCCAACTTCCAATTGAGTTTTCGGGGAGGTTTTTCAGCCAGTGCCAAGCTGGTCCTTTAAGCTTGAGGGGAAAGTATTTAATGGCATGGAGATCATCTCCGCGGGCCATATGGATATGGAGGATAAATTCCTCAATCCAGACCCTAGGGTCTGTGGTCCCGTCGTATGCTTCTATGTTCACAGGCTTGAATCCTTCTGGGAATTCGTGGTCCAGCACCTCATCGGTGAAACATAGGGGGTGTGCGGCACCCCTGTACTTGGATGTACCATGGCGTTCAGACGGTTGTGGTATTTTGTTTTGATTTTGTGCCGGAGCACGCTTCCTAGATCCATAGATGGATCTGGTCGCACCAGATTTTTGGCGCAAGTCCTCACGTACATCGTGTGTTGACTTATGTGCGTATTTGTTATCCGCTCTATCGCGGTCACAAGGTGGTGGATCCGGCCGGTTGGTCATTTCATTATTTGGCTGTGTGGGCTCTAAGGCCTCATCGTCGAATTCAGGTAACAGCTTGCGCTTTGGATAGCTCTTTGTGTGGTAACTTCCACCGTACTTTGCTTCGCTGTCGAGCACTTTGTTCCACCTGCTGTTGAGTGTGTTTTGTGCAGCCTTAATCCTTTGCTTCTGCTTCTTCAGGCTCCTTGTTGTGGCAATAAGCCTTCAGCGGAGGTTCTCTTGCTCCAAGTGCGTTTCCGGGATGATGTGTGCATCTTTGTCCGGACTGCTTTCCTCCCCAAATGGGGTTTGATGAGGGTTATCCTCGGCATCGCCGTGTTCGGACGTCAGATCCGTACTATGTTCGCCGCTTGCAGCTTCATCGTGCTCTGCCGCCGGGGCAATGTGGTCGTTGTTTCCTCTGGAGTCAGCCGGAGTGTTATTTTCTCTTGCGCTGTTTTTGCTATGGCGGGACTTAGAGCGCACTACAAAAAAAGACACATCCGTGACATTTTGGGCCGAACGAAAAAAATTCTGTCATACATATGACACTTCTATGAAGATAATTGTGACAAAACCCGGTATCATCATAGATGTGGTGGGCTCCTACTTTTATGACAAAAAATCATGATAGAAAATGGGTTTTTCGTCCTGGGCGGGCCGGAGATGCAGCTGCATGACATTCTTTGGGTCGTCCATGACGGAAAAAACCGTGGTAGAAGCGAGGGGGAGGAAAATTTCGGGGAGTTCCCGGTTACGGTGGGAGGTCGGGGGCCGAGCGATGCGCGTTTCTCTCATACACGTACGCGCGTGTGTGCGAGGCATTGGCTCTAATTGAACCCGAGCGAGGCGTTGGGCTCTAACTGAACCCGAGCGATTGCACTGCAGGCTACGCGTTACTGAACCCGAGCGATCGATCGATGGCTGTTAACTGAACCCGATCGAGCGATTCCTTCGCTACTGCTGCTAATTGAAGTCGGTCTATTGGATGAATAGTGAGCGTTGCGGGGGGGGTGGATGAACAGTGAGCGGTGGCGTTGCTCTGGATGAACAGGACCCTATGGTGTGGAGGGCTGGATGAATAGTAGATGGTGGAGGGGTGCCCGTGGAGGGGTGGTTGAACAGGATGAACAGTATCCCGTGGAGTCCCGTTTTGCGTTACGCCACACCCCTCCCGATGAACAGGACCCCCGTTTCGACCGTAGGAGGTCCATTTCGTCCATTTTGCGGTACGCCACACCCCTCCCGATCAATAGGACCCCCGTTTCGACCGTTGGAGGTTCGTTCCGTCCGTTTTGCGGTACGCCACAACCCTCCCGATCAACAGGACCCCCGTTTCGACCGTAGGAGGTCTGTTTCCTCCGTTTTGCGGTATGCCACACCCCTCCCGATCAATAGGACCCCGTTCCGAACATAGGAGGTCTGTTTCCTCCATTTTGCGGTATGTGAGGCCTCGTTTCCATCGCCTGTTCCGTCCAAGCCCTCCCGATGAACACGACCATGCATTCCGTTCCGACCCATCCGGTTGGCTCCCACGCATTTCGTTGCCTCCCGATGAACACGACGCATTCCGTTGCCTCCCCATGAACACGACGCATTCCATTGCCTCCCCATGAACACGACGCATTCCGTTGCCTCCCCATGAACACGACGACGACAATGTTTCTCCGTTCCGACCTAGCCATGTACACGAGCCCTGGCCGTACATATGCGTGAGTAGGCGTTCGAGACCCCGCCCGTATGTACACATACGACCGGCGCTGGTTTGGGAGGCTGGAGCAAGAAGACCAGAGGTTGAAGAAGCACTACGGTCGTTGGATGAACATCGTACGGTAACAGGAGCTAGAATCGTTCATATTGACTAAGTTGACAAAGCCCTCCGTCCCCGTCAACATGGTAGGCCCACAAGTCAGCCTCCCACTATACTGGGTTCCAGCTGGCAGGTGGAATATTCATTTTTTTGTGCGTAATAAGGAGGCACTTCCTTGCGTGCGAAGATAGCTGGTGGGTCCGACATGTCAGCGAGGGGGCATGTTATTTTTGTGAAATACAGAGGCCCTTCCGGTGGGTCCCAGATGTCATGTGGAGGAATCATTATTTTGCGCGTAATAAGGAGGCATTTTCTTATGTGCGGCCATGGACCCAGCTATCAGCCTCTCCACGCACAGTCTACTTATGATGGTGTCGTTCATTGACCACGTTGACCACGCCGCGCCGAGCGCATCCAAGGTGGTGGACGACGGCGAGGCCTCGGACAGCAACGAGCCGGAGATGGGAAGACGCAGGAGTAGAGTCGCAGACGGAGAGCTGTACGAGGGTTAACTGGTTCTAGTGCGGTGTGGTTCGGCAGTCGGTGGAGAAGAATAGGAGGTGTGGAGGGGTGGAGGGATGGCCTGGCCAACGGTGGAGTAGCGCTTCATAGCGAAGCGTGCTAAGCAGAGCTGCTAGCAACAGGAGGCGGGAGGTGGTCCCGGCGGCGCTGGAGGAAGAAGACGAGAGATTGAAGATGGATGTCAGTCGTTGGATGTAAATCCAATGGCTAACATGTCAGAATCATTTGTTGACTAAATTGACAACGACTTGCGTTGGCTTCGACCTATTGGTCCACATTTCAGCCTCCAAAAATGTGGCACGTATTCAACACATTTTTTCAGAATTTACAATCTTTTTTGCGCGGTAGAATTTACAGTCAATTTGATCTTTTTTTTTGAATTATAGCCATTAGCTGGGCTGGGTGAACAAATAATGTAGCGTCGATGCGGCCCATTTATTTTATTTCCTAAAAAATTATAGGCCATTGGCACTTCCTTGAAATACACGATTTTGCTGGGCTGATTCTAATTATAATGTTGGGTTGGGCCAGCAATGTTATCAAAATATAAAAAGGGGTTGAGCATTTTGTTATAAATATATTTAAATAATAAGTGATATTATTATATTCGTCCTTAAATCTTACCAAGCTTTTGTACACAATCACTAGGATTTTCGTGCCAAAACAACCCGGGATTTTACTTGTTAAGAAATTATTTTTATAAGTTAATAAGATGTGGGATATTGTTTTCTTACATGTGTAAGTATCTATTAAATATATGATGACAATAAAAATAATATATAATAACATATAAAATAATTTAAATATATATAATATAGTTAGAAGGGACACATAAGTTGGACCTGGCGTTCCTATTCTTATATAGAAAAATAGAACAGACCTCTGCGTTTTCTTCAAAAAAATACATAAATTGGGCTGCCAAAAATAAAACCTCGGATGGGAGGTCCATAGGCCGGCCGACAGGCCTATGGACCTCCCATCCGAGGTCGTGGGCTGCGCATGTTAAAAATGAAAGCCTAGACGGGGCAGCCCAAAATCACGTCCAACACTTGCCAAAATTGCGTCCCTCGTTTTCGTTGTGTTTCGCACACTCGACATTGTGTGGGCATTTTGACTGTGCATCATATGAAGATGTGCTATGCATGAATGTTGATCAGCATGATGTTAACTGGCTGGTAGTTCCATTTTCGACCATGAATAAAACTTCCAACATGATGTTAACCCTGTCTGAAAAGGCCGTGTTAATATAAATGCTCTGCCTCTGAAAGTTGCAGTTTCTTATCTGAAACTGAACTTGCAGTTTCTTATCTGAAACTGAAACTTGCAGTTTCTTCTCTGAGAATCACATTGTCTGCACTTTTATACTCCTATGAAACTACATTTTTTAAGTGCTAAAAATAGATCTCTAGAATTCATAAAATACTTCATATGCTCAATACTGCAAATCTGAAATTCAAAAGACATTCATATCTGAAAGTACTCTCAAAATACACAACACAAAACACAATTCACAACCTGCAAATACTGACAACCCTAAGCTCCTCCTGACAATTCACAACCTGCCCGACTATTGGGCTGGGGGGGCAGCCCCCTCCTATTCCTCGGCGGCAGACAGCCGCCCCGTGAGACGATGTGAACGGCGAGGGAGACGATGGCGGGGAAGCGTCGTCGGGCCAACTGCTTTTCTCCTCTTGCAGTTGGGTTCGGTCGACGAAGACTCCACCGGCTCGCTCTGGCAGGACACCCTCACAAACGGCACCCTGTAGATGCTCGATCCTTCAATCTCTGGTGGATGCTCCATCTGGGATCGATACTCCCACCACCGCTCCCTCACGATCGGATTCGGTGAATCTGTTTGCTCCATGGCCCAGAGGAGCAGCTCTATGTACTCCGGCGCGACTCCCTCCGGGAGTATCGCCGCCTTTTCGCTCTGTTGCAGATATTTGGCCATGGATGTCGCCGTCGCCGCTAGTTGGTCCTTGTTGTCAAACCAAGACTGTATCTCCAACATCCTAGCTAGCTTCACAGGGTCGCCGTCTGCGATCCTCATGTATCGGTTGTACTCCTCCATCGATCTACTTCTCCACAGCACCTTCACTCGCCGGCGGTGGTTTTTGAATGGAAGAGGAGAGGAGCAGCACTGGTTTTGGATTAGAACGGGAGAGGAGCGACGCTGGTTTTGGACTGGAACAGGAGAGGAGGGGCGGTGGTTTTGAAATGGAAGAGGAGAGGAGCGGCGCTGCATTTAGATTGGAACACGAGAGGAGCGGCGGTGCTTTAAGAGGAGAAGATGATTAAATCACCACATATTAGTCCCATTTTTATTAGTACCGTTGTAATTAAATCACCACATATTACACTGATTCCGCTGCTCGTTGCGTATGCTGATTGGGAGAAATAAATACCCAGTCGTAGCATGCACTAGGGATGTGCGCATGAGGCTTGCATGCGGCTGCATGCGGAGGGAGGCGAGACGATTCAATTAATTAATGCCGCTCCTACTCGTCCCCGCACGTCCTTCAATACTACGGCGGTTCGCTCCTAGTCGTCCCGTCCATTCACATTACGGCAGTTCCACTAATCCTAACCCTCCTCCCAAATCCATGGCGTCCCAAATCTCCATGATCGGCGGTGAGTACAAGGTTAGAACCATCACCGGCAATGAGTTCGACGTCATCTACACCCGTTCTTCTGCGACGGTGAAAGGATGCCTTTCTCGCTTCAGACGCATGTTCGAAGACTCAGATGATGAGTGGGTCGCTGGGCTAGATGTTGAGTACACCACAGTCCTGGGACCAGAGAAGGATCTAAAGGACGAAGAGAGGAAGAAGCCCGCCGTGATCCAGGTTTGCGTGCATGACTTATGCTTGGTCTACCACATATGCCATGCCGACGTTGAGTGCCAGGATTTTAAGGACTTCCTCGAGAGCAACCTAGTCAAATTCGTTACTGTAGACTTTGGTAACGACAAAGAAGTCCTGCGTCGGATAGGCCTCGTTGTAGGCAACACCTTCGACCTCCAGAAGAATCGGCTGGTGTCCTCTCGTCAGCCTTCAATGCTGACCCTGGCAGGAGCCATGGTTCATCCTTCGTACGGTAAACTGGAGAAACCTCCATACACGTTTCATCGTCATGCATGGCAGCGGAATGTACTAGATATAGACCACATCCACTACGCTGCAATGGATGGCTACCTTTGCTTCAATATCTACAAGGGTTGGATGAAGAGCAACAGCCAAGTGTGCGGTTCAAGCAAAGAAGTATCGGCCAAGAGGAAGAGGGACAAGGACGAAGTCGAGGACGTGGACGAGGACTCCGAGTAAGGTGGTAGTGTCGTTGCTCATGGTGGTTCTAATGCAGTGTCTACCGGAATAGTTGCAAAGTTTAATTTCAGGTGTGCTTAATTTAATTTGAGGGGTGTGTTGTGCTGAGCCCCCAGCAGAACTATGTTATGTTTCTTCTCGTTACTTTAACTCTTCAGTACGTACATACTAGTATTTCTTACATTTCATCTTTTAGTTGGTATAGTACTACCACTCGTTTCTTCACATTATATACGTACAATATATATGGCCAACATCATATAGCCAGCAGTTTAGTTGTCAAAGAATTTCAGGGTGCTTAGTTTTGTCAAAGAATTCCAGGATGCTTAGAGGGTGCTTGGATCCAAGGGACTTATTTTAGTCTGACTAAAAATAGTCTCTTTAAGAGGCTAAAGTTCCAAGCACCCCTGACTAAAGAGGGGCTAAAACTAGTCTTGAGACTAAAATTTTTTAGTCAGGGGTACCCCTACTAAAATGTGGATTAGTCCTCTCTCTACTCATTTAACTCCTCTCCTTTAACACAGGCGAGTTCTGGATTGGAGGGTTTGGAGGATAATAAATGCTCATTAACTTGATTTTAGCCTTTTTAGTATTTGGATCCAAGCATGGGTGAGGCTAGCATGTTTTAGTCCCACTACTTTTAGTCATGGGACTAAAACGTATCCAAGCACCCTCTTAGTTTTATTTGAGGGGTGGGTTGTGCTGGACACCATTATTGTGACTAGCCTTTTTAATAGTACTATATGCATAATTTGGCGACGAGCGCTCTCTATATGTACCACCTTTTTTTAATTTCAAGTTTTGCTCCATGGCGCAATCCATCGATACTACTGTTGTACAAAAGTATACATTTTTTAAAAGGCTAGAGGGCGGGGCAGTCTAGCTTGGTCGGTTTCACGAGAGGCGAGGGCCTTTGTGATTTGACGGCTCATTACTGCTGGAAGGCGGGGCCTTGTGATTTGACTGCTCGTATAAATGCGCCGACGACCTGATCGAGGAGGAGCAAAGAACCGTGCGGTATACTCAAGTTTTCCACTGGAGTAGTACTGCGACGGAGGAGCACGAAACACGGCAGCCCAGTGCCATATGGCGATAAAAATGATCTAATTTGCTAGTCATCTCATTGATAGCATTGTTCTATTCATTCCCTCAAAAAAACCATTGTTCTATTCATGCCTCGCAGAGAACGTGACACGTGCGGCGAAACACCCGAAGCAAAAGATGAAACACAGGAGCAAAAGAAGAAGGAAGATTATCACCCCAAATGATCTAATTCGCCACGGAGTCGTAACTGCTTCTTCATCGCCTCCACGACCTCCATCTCCTTGCGCGTCTCCTCCGCCATCTTCTTCATTCTGTCCATGACGCGGGATTTCTCGACGCGAGCCTTCATCATCTGTTCCACGGCCGCATTATGTACCTTGACAGCAGCCGGGTGCTCGATGCGGAGCTTCGCCAACTCCTCCTTCTGTTCCATGACGAGGGCCTGCAGCATCTTCATCGAGGAACTACTATTCTCATGCAGCTTCTTCCAGCCGGCGTTCTTCTCCTTCAACAGGTCGATCTCGTGGCAGAGCTTCGCCTTGTCCTCCTGAAGTCGCAGGATTTCACGGTCGCCTTCTTCTCCGAGGCAATGCTCTTCTTCAGCAGCATCACCAAGCCGGTGGTCAACTCCCCCTGCTGATTGAGCTCAGCGGGCATGTCGTCGAGGCTCTCCTTCAGCAACTCCATCAAGCCTTGGATGAACTCCTTCTGCTTATTGAGGTGCTTATTGAGCTGATCGGGCATGTCGTCGAGGGATAACAACTCCAGCTCCGCCGGCTCGGCATGTTCGCCTCCGCGGCTAGGGCGCTCCTGGGAGCCATCGCCTGCCCGTGAGAGATCTTTCGAGGTCTCTGCGTGGCGGCGAGCCCTCTCTTTTTTCCGCAGCCTTGGTTGCCGCTCCCTTGTTACGAGTAGTTCTCGACCTAGAGCTCTGCTCACCGGCCATGGCAACGACGGACGAAGAAGAAGCACTTATGAGGAGGAAAGGTAGAGTAATTTTCGGTTAGGTAGTTCCCCTTTTTATAACCTAAGTACTAGCACTAGTACTAATACCTGCATAGTGGGAACACGTTCAGGTTTGGTACGTACTAGTAGGTGTGAGCAGGCTTTCGAATGTGATGGGAACAAGGTAAAGATTAATTGATGGTTTTGGTTTCGAGGCCCGAAACGGCTCCCGATGAGTTTAGCGGAACATAAATTTCAAGTACTACACTGCTCAAATGCGTAAATATTATGTTACTGTCAAAAATTGGCACAAAATACGAAGGAGACCAATGGAAGTACTACTAGCAACCCACGATTTAACTACTCGCATGCGCGCAGTGGAGTAATAATGTCTTTCTTCCGCCCTCACGTCCACTCAATTTGCATGCGCTGTATTAATTGACCATCAATGAAGTGAACGACTTTACACGCGTCAAATTATCACATGGGGTGGATCTTGGTACAAAATTGCGTCCGCCCGTGTACCCGCGTGTGCGTGCGAGGGAATGAGTGCTGTGTGGCGTGCGTGCACATCTTCGCTTCGTGCATGTACCGCCAGTATGGCTCAGGGAGGACGAGTACATTCTTCTGGAACCAGCAGCACGTCACTGTGATCAATCCACGCAAGGAGGTCGCGACAACGCCTCCACATGTGCCACGTGGCTTCATGAACTGTAAGAGAGACACTGTGTAGCGTGCCATTGGTATTCTAATTTACGTGTTTTGCACATACTCGAAGTACTAGTAAGGTACACGTGCATTGCACGCATCAGATTTTGCAACCAAATTATGAATAAATACCACACTATAGCATGTAAGCTCTGAGTCATATATGCCTGATGTAGCCCTTCGTTTAATTCTTATAGTTCATCTCATTCAAAATCAATTAGTTTTTATAAAAAAGCTAAGAACGCGGGAATAGGAAAAACATGGGATTATAGTGGAATGTCGTCTTGAATCCTACAGGATTGTACGAGTGTTTGATTGTGCATAGAAAAAACGCAGAATTCTTTCAAAGAGGTTTGAGTGGATGGGATGTTTCCTATGAAATCTAGTGCAAATGAATCATATGGAAAAATTCCTATGGTTTACAATCCTACGAATCAAACAACCAAGATAGGAAAAATTCCTAATGATTAGAATCCTCCAAAATTCCTTTGAGAATCCTTTGAATCAAAGAAGCCCTTAATCTATTTTATGATTCATGGAATGCGTTGTAGAGCATAAAGTAAAAACAAATAATGGCAATTCAACTAGAAAAAAGTTTGGGCAGTTATGATACGGAAGATTCTAGAACAAAAGAGAACCACTGTTGTTTTGAGGTTTGTGCATTATGCTTAAGTTCAACCATGGAGTCTGCTAGATTGTACATGTGGCAAAATCCGGTGGGGGGCTAGAAGATGGTGCGAGGGGCCGAGTGGAGGTAGACTATGAAGGAATGCACAAGTGCGAGATCGATATTTAGAGAGAGGGGGCGAACACATGCGCTGTTGCGCGTAGTGGCGGAGCCATGAAAACTAAATGAGCTAGGGGGCCAAGCATTGCTAATCCTTTGCGAGGAGGGTCAATTCATGAACTTAAACCATTTTTAGCAGCAATTGTCTAATGATCACATTCATATTAGCCTCGATATATAGTGATGTTAGGGGGGAGGGGGCAGGCCCCTTACTGCCCCCTGTCTTTGCTATTGTGCACGTGTCTAAGAGATGAAGCGGAAGGCATGGATGATGAGAGGGGGATGTTGGATATATAATAATGTGGGTGTATTAGCTATATATGTTAATCCTATATAGAGAGGTATAGATTGATCGATGTGGACGTGGGAAAGAGGGTGAGACCTCACTGTATATATCGATTGATCGGTTTGTGTGGAAAACTATGAAAGACCTAGCTATATACACACATACATAGAGGAACATCGATTGTTGCACATGCATGCGTGAGAGATAAAGAATGCCCGATATGATGGAGAGGGGGTATGTGTGGGTGTGTGCCTTCATGGGAGACCGACCTGAAGAAAAAGATTGCATGTGTCCAATGGATAATGCCGACTGGTAGTGTGTGTGCATGCATGCACGAGAGAAAGTTAGTGGTACAATTATAAAGAGAAGACTACTGTGTGGGTGTAAAATAATAGGTGAGGTCATAATCAATGTAAAGTTGAATTCAAATATTTGAATAAGAGATCCTGATGTTTGAAACCCATGCATGCATGAATATAAAAGAGATCTGCGGGGTGTGGTTTGGAAATGAGCATGTTGTAATGTATACACATTGAACAAGGTCAGACTGATTTGAATTTGAGATACCGATGGCAGACATCATTTGGCCACGTCGCATCCGTGCATGGACACACTATTCTAATTGGAGATGATGGGAGGCTTTCGCATCACATATCTACATCTATACCCCTATATATATTATATTTTATATTTTTCATATTGTGTGCGGGTAACTTTAACTTTGAAAGATGGTCATTGAATGAGGCAAATCCGATGGTCCAAAGACGGCAAATTTGAGCACTACTGGCCGTTGGATATCATCTAGATTCCACCAGATTTCGGCACATGTATAATCTACAAGACTGCATGGTTGAACTTAAGCATAATGCACAAACATCAAAACACAAGCACTTCTTATTTGTTCTAGAATCTTTCGTATCATAATTGCCCAAATGTTTTTCTACATGATTTGCCATTATTTGTTTTTACTTTATGTCTTACATCTACATCATGTATATATGACTCAAAGCTTGCATGCGATAATGTGGTATTTATTCATAATTTGGTTGCCAAATCTCATGCGTGCAATGCACGTGTACCTTAATCTAGTCTAAATGGTGTGTGTGTGTGTGTTGTGCGTGTTGAGGTGCAAATTGTCTTTACTTTGGTACACGTTAAGCTTGTTCTTCCGAAATTTCAAGTCGTGCCTTGTTATGCTGAAAATTCAAGCTAGCGTCTCTGTCTATCGTGCTGCGAAACTCCCGCCTCTTCAACCCGCGCCTTGTTAGCCCGAAATATTTAAGATATATCTTTGTCTCGTTGTGCTCCGACAACTCCCTCCATCTCAACCCACGCCTTGCTATTCTGAAATTACAACGCGCGCGAAAACTCCCATCTCCTGTGAAATCCCGACACGTGAAATGCCCGTGGTACCCCTAAACCGAAAGAACCGCCTCAAATCGGTGGGGGTACTTTCGTAACTTACCCCACATTTCAGACAAGCGCGTCTCTAAGCCATGGTTCCCCACTGCCATCCCATCCGCCCACCCATTCATACACCGAGGCCGCGAAAACCCGCGACGAAACCCCACACCCTGCTCCGCCTGCCACCCAGCCGGAGCCTCTTCCCCGACGACGTCGTCCACAGCAACACCTCGACGTCCCTCATCCATCGTATCGGATGAGGATCCGTCGTTGATCTCATCGTCCCGCCGATTCAGCCACCCCATCCTCCACCTCCAAGGAGCTGCCCCGACGTTCCCCTCGTCTTTCGCGCCACCTCCATTCCCACACCGCCGTCTTCACCTGCACCACCGGAAGAGCATCATCATCACCGTTTCCTCGGATAAAGCTACGGCCTAATCGGCGCCACCAAAGAGGTTGTACACTAATTGCCGCATTTTCTTCTTGATTCGATCTCACGGTGCTGCCAGCGCTTGGTCCCGAGCCGACACGGCGCGGCTCCATCCACGGCGGCGTCGCCGGCCACTTCCTACATGGCATCGCTCCCTCGGTGGCGACGTCCACATCAGTAGGAGCTATTGCTGCTTTAGCTCTCGCTCGTGCTGCTGCTCTGCTCTTGCTCTCGGTCCCCTGCCTGGTCTGCTCTTGCTATTGCTCTTGCTCGCGACGCTGCTCTCGCTATTGCTCTTGCTTGAGATGCTGCTCCGATTTAGCTACACTTCAGTCGACTGAATCGACTTTTGGGTCAGTCGATTTTCAGGGGGTGGGGAGGGCTTGCCGGGGTGAAGGAAGAACCAGCCGCAGCGGGGAGGGGGGCTCGCCGGAGAGGTACCCCACTATCTATCTTAGGGTTCAGGATGGGGGCGGTGGTCGCCGGCGCTGGCGGGGCATTGGCGGGGCGGTGGCGTGGGGATCGCTGGAGAAAAAGCTCGGCAAGGGGGCCTAGAGGGATGGCCGGGGCGGCGGCGGACCGGCGGTGGGGAGTGTTTTTGGGGCGGGCGGGGCGGCGCACCACCGGCCGCGGGCGGCGGGGGGGGGGGGGCTGCTGCTTGGCCGGTGGTGGCTGGCGGCTCAGGGGGGGGGAGGTTGAAGATGAACCGCAGGCCCTTGATTTCGTATCCAACGGCTGCAAAATCGACTGACCAGAGATGAAAAAGTCAGTCGACCGACGTGTAGCCTCACCTTGCTAGTGCGTTCAGTTTCGACAGCAAAATTCAGTTTCGACAGTTAAGTTCAGTTTCGACAGTTAAGTTCAGTTTCAACAGTTAAGTTCAGAGATGAGTGGTTGATACGTCTCCAACGTATCTATAATTTTTGATTGCTCCATGCTATATTATCTACTGTTTTGTACATTATCGGGCTTTATTATCCACTTTTATATTATTTTTGGGACTAACTTATTAATCGGAGGCCCAGCCCAGAATTGTTGTTTTTTGCCTGTTTTAGGGTTTCGAAGAAAAGGAATATCAAACGGAGTCCAAACGGAATGAAACCTTCGGGAACGTGATTTTCTCACCGAATACAACTCAGGAGACCTGGACCCTATGTCAAGCCAATCAACAGGTGGCCACGAGGTAGGGGGGCGCGCATGCCCCCCCCAGGCGCACCCTCCACCCTCGTGGGCCCCCTGTTGCACCGCCGACGTACTTCTTCCTCCTATATATACCCGCATACCCCCAAACGATCCGATACGAAGCCAAAACCCTAATTCCACCGCCGTAACTTTCTGTATCCACGAGATCCCATCTTGGGGCCTATTCCGGACCTCCGCCGGAGGGGGCATTGATCACGCAGGGCTTCTACATCAACACCATAGCCTCTCCGATGAAGTGTGAGTAGTTTACTTCAGATCTACGGGTCCATAGTTAGTAGCTAGATGGCTTCTTCTCTCTTTTTGGATCTCAATACAATGTTCTCCCCCTCTCTTGTGGAGATCTATTCGATGTAATCTTCTTTTCGCGGCGTGTTTGTTGAGACTGATGAATTGTGGGTTTATGATCAAGTCTATCTATGAATAATATTTGAATCTTCTCTGAATTCTTTTATGTATGATTGGTTATCTTTGCAAGTCTCTTTGAATTATCAGTTTGGTTTGGCCTACTAGATTGATCTTTCTTGCAATGGGAGAAGTGCTTAGCTTTGGGTTCAATCTTGCGGTGTCCTTTCCCGGTGACAGTAAGGGCAACAAGGCAAGTATTGTATTGTCGCCATCGAGGATAACAAGATGGGGTTTTCTTCATATTGCATGAGTCTATCCCTCTACATCATGTCATCTTGCTTAAGGCGTTACTCTGTTTTAACTTAATACTCTAGATGCATGCTGGATAGCGGTCGATGAGTGGAGTAATAGTAGTAGATGCAGGCAGGAGTCGGTCTACTTGTCTCAGATGTGATGCCTATATACATGATCATACCTAGATATTCTCATAACTATGCTCAATTCTGTCAATTGCTCAACAGTAATTTGTTCACCACCATAGAATACTTATGCTCTCGAGAGAAGCCACTAGTGAAACCTATGGCCCCCGGGTCTATCTTTATCATATCAATCTCCTACTACTTAGTTATTTACTTTGCTATTTACTTTGCCTTTATTTTACTTTGCATCTTTATCATAAAAATACCAAAAATATTATCTTATCATATCTATCAGATCTCACTCTCATAAGTGGCCCTATAGGGATCGACAGCCCCTATTTGCATTGGTTGCGAGGATTTATTTGTTTTGTGCAGGTACGAGGGACTCACGCGTAGCCTCCTACTAGATTGATACCTTGGTTCTCAAAAACTGAGGGAAATACTTATGCTACTTTGCTGCATCATCCCTTCCTCTTCGGGGAAAACCAACGCAGTGCTAAAAGAGGTAGCAAGAAGGATTTTAGGTGCCGTTGCCGGGGAGGTCTACGCAGAAGTCAACATACCAAGTATCCATCACATACACTTATCTCCCGCATTACATTATTTGCCATTTGCCTCTCGTTTTCCTCTCCCCCCAATTCACCCTTGTCGTTTTATTCGCCCTCTCTCTCTTTATACTCCCTATCTATTTGCCCTTTTTTCCGCTTGCTTTTTGTTTGCTTGTGTGTTAGTTTGCTTGCTTGTCGTTATGGCTAGTCCCCTATCTTCTCCGTTGTCTCCCGAGAATGAAATTCTAAATTTTAAGCAAAGGGAGGGTGAAAATCTAAACGACGTTTGGTATAGAATTTGCAATGCTCAAAATAAATCTGCTAGGAAGCAATCTACTACCATTCTCCTTCGCAATTTTTATGTAGGCATTTCTCCTTGGCACCATTATGTTCTTGATACTATTACCGGAGGGAATTTTTTGGGTAGCCATACTTTTGATTCTTATAATGCTATGTTAGATTTATTTGGCTCCCCCCCTCTTTTGGTTAATGGAACTATATTAACTTTGCAGCATGTAATGCAAAGGCTTGAAATTATTGAAAATAAGGTTGCTACCGTAGAGTTAATTGAAAATTTGGATAAAAAGATCCACAGCTGAATCTCTCAATATGGATCTAAAGTAGGAGTTACTCTGAAAGATATTAAAGAAAAGGAACCCATAGTTAATGAGAAAATAAATCACGATTCCGTTAGGATCGATAAACTTGAGAATATTATTACCAATTTGGGAACCATTTTTTCTTCTGTAAAGAATACTCCAAGTTCCTCCACTAAAGTTACCAAGCTTATGTATGTTCCTAAAAATAAGGGTGAATCATCTAGTAAGGAAAATGCGGATCTTAAATCTATAAGTGTCCATCCCAATCTTTTTGCTATCATTAAGGAACCATTTGTTACAAATGAATTTTTCGATCTTGTGCATGAAATCTTGATAATTAATAAAAAGAAAGAAACTCCTAAAGATGGTAGATGCCTGATTGAAGAATTGCCTACCAAATATGGCAATACCTAGATCTATCCGTGCTTGTTATGCCTAGCTAGGGGCGTTAAACAATAGTGCTTGTTGGGAGGTAACCCAATTTTATTTTTATTCCTTGCTTTTTGATCCTGCTTAGTAATAAATAAATTATTTAGCCTCTTTTCTGGTTGTGTTTTTTGTGTTTAATTAGTGTTTATGCCAAGTAGAACCGTTGGGAAGACTTGGGGAAAGTCTTGTTGAACTTGCTGTAAAAACAGAAACTTTAGCGCTCACGAGAACTGCTGTCATTTTTATTTGGAAAGTGCTATTTTGTTAATTCTTTTTGCAGATGATTAATAGATAAATTCCTCGCGTCCAGCAATTTATTTTAGAATTTTTGGGGTTCCATATCTTGCGCTAGCTACATATTACTACAGACTGTTCTGTTTTTGACAGATTCTGTTTTTCGTGTGTTGTTTGCTTATTTTGATGAATCTATGGCTAGTAAAATAGTTTATAAACCATAGAGAAGTTGGAATACAGTAGGTATAACACCCATATAAATAAATAATGAGTTCATTACAGTACCTTGAAGTAGTCTTTTGTTTTCTTTCGCTAACGGAGCTCACGAGTTTTCTACTTTAAGTTTTGTGTTGTGAAGTTTTCAAGTTTTGGGTAAAGATTTGATGGATTATGGAACAAGGAGTGGCAAGAGGCTAAGCTTGGGGATTCCCATGGCACCCCCAAGATAATCTAAGGACACCTAAAATCCAAAGCTTGGGGATGCCCCGGAAGGCATCCCCTCTTTCGTCTACTTCTATCGATAACTTTACTTGGAGCTATATTTTTATTTACCACATGATATGTGTTTTGCTTGGAGCGTCTTGTATGATTTGAGTCTTTGCTTATTAGTTTACCACAATCATCCTTGCTGTAGACACCTTTTGAGAGAGCCATACATGATTTGGAGTTTGTTAGAATACTCAATGTGCTTCGCTTATATCTTTTGAGTTATATAATTTTGCTCTAGTGCTTCACTTATATCTTTAGAGCACGGTGGTGGATTTGTTTTATAGAAACTATTGATCTCTCATGCTTCACTTAGATTATTTTGAGAGTCTTAATAGCATGGTAATTTGCTTAAAATCCTAATATGCTTGGTATGCAAGATTAATAATAAAAATTCTCTTATGAGTGTGTTGAATACTATGATAAGTTTCATACTTGATAATTGTTTTGAGACATGGAGATGGTGATATTAAAGTCATGCTAGTTGAGTAGTTGTGAATTTGAGAAATACTTGTGTTGAAGCTTGTGATTCCCATAGCATGCACGTATGGTGAACCGTTATGTGATGAATTCGGAGCATGATTTATTTATAGATTGTCTTCCTTATGAGTGGCGGTCGGGGACGAGTGATGGTATTTTCCTACCAATTTATCCCCCTAGGAGCATGCGCGTAATACTTTGCTTCGATAACTTGTAGATTTTTGCAATAAGTATATGAGTTCTTTATGACTAATGTTGAGTCCATGGATTATACGCACTCTCACCCTTCCACCTTTGCTAGCCTCTCTAATACCGCGCACCTTTCGCTGGTATCATACACCCACCATATACCTTCCTCAAAACAGCCGCCATACCTACCTATTATGGCATTTCCATAGCCATTCCGAGATATATTGCCATGCAACTTTCCACCGTTCCGTTTATGACACACTCCATCATTGTCATATTGCTTAGCATTATCATGTAGTTGACATAGTATTTGTGGCAAAGCCACCATTCATAATTCTTTCATACTTGTCACTCATGCATCATTGCATATCCCGGTACACCACCGGAGGCATTCATATAGACTCATATTTTGTTCTAAGTATCGAATTGTAATTATTGAGTTGTAAGAAAAATAAAAGTGTGATGATCATCATTATTAGAGCATTGTCCCAAGTGAGGAAAGGATGATGGAGACTATGATTCCCCCACAAGTTGGGATGAGACTTCGAAAGAAAGAAAAGAAAGAAAGAAAAGAGGCCATAAAAAAGAGAAAAGGCCCAAATAAAAAAATAAAAATGATGAGAGAAAAAGAGAGAAGGGACAATGTTACTATCCTTTTGCCACACTTGTGCTTCAAAGTAGCACCATGATCTTCATAGTAGAGAGTCTCTCATGTTATCACTTTCATATACTAGTGGGAATTTTTCATTATAGAACTTGGCTTGTATATTCCAATGATGGGCTTCCTCAAATTGCCCAAGGTCTTCATGAGCAAGCAAGTTGGATGCACACCCACTTAGTTTCTTTTTGAGCTTTCATATACTTATAGCTCTAGTGCATCCGTTGCATGGCAATCCCTACTCACTCACATTGATATCTATTGATGGGCATCTCCATAGCCCGTTGATACGCCTAGTTGATGTGAGACTATCTTCTCCCTTTTTGTCTTCTCCACAACCACCATTCTATTCCACCTAAAGTGCTATATCCATGGCTCACGCTCATGTATTGCGTGAAGATTGAAAAAGTTTTGAGAATGTCAAAAGTATGAAACAATTGCTTGGCTTGTCATCAGGGTTGTGCATGATATAAATATTTTGTGCGGTGAAGATAGAGCATAGCCAGACTATATGATTTTGTAGGGATAACTTTCTTTAGCCATGTTATTTTGAGAAGACATAATTGCTTCGTTAGTATGCTTGAAGTATTATTATTTTCTATGTCAATATGAACTTTTGTCTTGAATCTTTCGGATCTGAATATTCATACCACAATTAAGAAGAATTACATTAAAATTATGCCAAGTAGCACTCCGCATCAAAAATTCTGTTTTTTATCATTTACCTACTCGAGGACGAGCAGGAATTAAGCTTGGGGATGCTTGATGCGTCTCCAACATATCTATAATTTTTGATTGCTCCATGCTATATTATCTACTATTTTGGACATTATCGGGCTTTATTATCCACTTCTATATTATTTTTGGGACTAACCTATTAACCGGAGGCCTAGCCCAGAATTGATGTTTTTGCCTGTTTTAGGGTTTCGAAGAAAAGGAATATCAAACGGAGTCCAAATGGAATGAAACCTTCGGGAACGTGATTTTCCCACCGAATACAACTCAGGAGACTTGGACCCTACGTCAAGCCAATCAACAGGAGGCCACGAGGTAGGGGCGCGCCTGCCCCCCCCCCCCAGGCGCGCCCTCCACCCTCGTGGGCCCCCTGTTGCTCCACTGACGTACTTCTTCCTCCTATATATACCCACGTACCCCCAAACGATCAGATACGGAGCCAAAACCCTAATTCCACCGCCGTAACTTTCTGTATCCACGAGATCCCATCTTGTGGCCTGTTCCGGAGCTCCGCCGGAGGGGGCATTGATCACGCAGGGCTTCTACATCAACACCATAGCCTCTCCGATGAAGTGTGAGTAGTTTACTTCAGACCTACGTGTCCATAGTTAGTAGCTAGATGGCTTCTTCTCTCTTTTTGGATCTCAATACAATGTTCTCCCCCTCTCTTGTGGAGATCTATTCGATGTAATCTTCTTTTTGCGGTCTGTTTGTTGAGACCGATGAATTGTGGGTTTATGATCAAGTCTATCTATGAATAATATTTGAATCTTCTCTGAATTCTTTTATGTATGATTGGTTATCTTTGCAAGTCTCTTCGAATTATCAGTTTGGTTTGGCCTACTAGATTGATCTTTCTTGCAATGGGAGAAGTGCTTAGCATTGGGTTCAATCTTGCGGTGTCCTTTCTCGGTGATAGTAAGGGCAGCAAGGCATGTATTGTATTGTTGCCATCGGGGATAACAAGATGGGGTTTTCTTCATATTGCATGAGTCTATCCCTCTACATCATGTCATCTTGCTTAAGGCATTACTCTGTTTTAACTTAATACTCTAGATGCATGCTGGATAGCGGTCGATGAGTGGAGTAATAGTAGTAGATGCAGGCAGGAGTCGGTCTACTTGTCTCGGACATGATGACTATATACATGATCATACCTAGATATTCTCATAACTATGCTCAATTCTGTCAATTGCTCAACAGTAATTTGTTCACCCACCATAGAATACTTATGCTCTCGAGAGAAGCCACTAGTGAAACCTATGGCCCCCGGGTCTATCTTTATCATATCAATCTCCTACTACTTAGTTATTTACTTTGCTATTTACTTTGCCTTTATTTTACTTTGCATCTTTATCATAAAAATACCAAAAATATTATCTTATCATATCTATCAGATCTCACTCTCGTAAGTGGCCCTATAGGGATCGACAACCCCTATTTGCGTTGGTTGCGAGGATTTATTCGTTTTGTGCAGGTACGAGGGACTCGCGCGTAGCCTCCTACTGGATTGATACCTTGGTTCTCAAAAACTGAGGGAAATACTTACGCTACTTTGCTGCATCATCCCTTCCTCTTCGGGGAAAACCAACGTAGTGCTAAAAGAGGTAGCAGCGGCTGATGTATTTTACATCTAGCACTTTGTGGTTATGTATTTTATGTCATGTATTGGAGATGCTATTAGAATTCCACTCATGTTAAAGTTGTTCGTTGTCTCTCTTGTCCTGCTTCAGCCTTGGCATCGTACAACTCACCAGAGCTGCTCCAACGATGAAACCCTCCATCACAGCGGAGCAGTACCTCGGGCTCCATCTCCATACGCCTAAGATCTTCTTCCCCTCCTCCGACAGCCAAGTCAGCCGGAGCGTCCTCACCAGCCAACCCAATCACGCTGAGATTGACATGGCTTCGCCAAAGAGGTTGTACACTTGTTGCATCTCTTTTTTACTCTACATGTTATATATATATTGTCCACTCAGCACTCGTAGTAACGGGAAATACGATTATTTTATCCTACTATATGACAAGCAGTGAGGTACCAGGCAACTTAGCTATCCGTGATGGACTCTCTTGAACGCCATCATTATTTATCTCTGCGCGTTTGAGCTGTGCATTTGTCGATGGGCCTGGGAGTTGAGCTAGTATGGCAGTGGCCTGGGTCCAAAGTAATAGAAGTAGCACAAAAACATTTTTTTAGTGTAGGATTTTCCTTGCTCAAGCCTGCCTACTAGAATCGCCAATGCTTGAAAGGAAAAGTGAATGAAAAACATCAGAATTGGAAAGTTTCCTATGGTACTACTTTTCATGAATTTGGTGCAAAGGAATGGAGCAAAGGAAAACTGTAGGATTTGTTCCTTTAGTGTCTCCTTGAAAGAAAAACTGTAGGAATTCTAATTTCCACTTCTCCTCCTTTTCATATTCCTATTCATCAAGCACAATACTAAGAGATAGTAGCATAATAGCATTATAACCGTACTTTTCTTGTGGTTTGACTTAATCTCACCATGCTTTTTTGCATCCTGTGATCTTCCAATTGTTGTGAATCAAACACCCAGATTGGCAGAAATCCTGTGTTTTTAAATTCTTTGTTTTGCACGTGCATTCATATCATATTCCTGTCTATTTCCTATCCCTGCATTGCTAGAATCCTCAAATTCAAACAAGCCCTTACTCAATTACTTCTGTTACAGATATGTGTCAAAGAAAACCTTGTGTGGTTTGCCCTGCTCCTGCGGCACTGTGTTCCACCCCAGCTCAGCTGCTCCAACGATGGAAGGGTTCACCACAGCAGGGATCCGCTCTCCAAACTGTCTTTCGCCGCCTCAGATCTTCTTCTCCGCCGTCGGCAGCCACGGCAACTACATTACCATCATCAACTGAGAAGATGACCTTGAGGACTACACGGGTCCGCAAGAGAGGTCGCACTCTTCCGTGTCTGCTTACGTTATGCGTCGCTTAATATGATGAGATGCTACATTATCATCGTGTTCACCTATTAGACTCCGTGTCGGGTCCAAACTAATGCTGAAACTTGAGTTTTTAAATGGTTGTGGGGTACATATTGGGTCAGCAATCAGTACTATTTTTCTACTATCTGGTTAATCTCCGGTGTCTACTATGAGTTTCATGTTGGGTGCAAACAAACATTAAAGGAGCCATTATCTATTTTTTTAACTAAAGCTATTATTTGCCTGCTATCATTGGTTTTGGGTCTATCCACAGTTTGCTACCATCACTCTGGATTTGTGCATGCACTCCTTACATAATCTCACTATGTTTTATTCCTATGCATGCCAGTTATTGTAGACAATGGAACTGATCATGTAGAGCAAAAGAGACGAGCCTTGTGTGGCAATAAAATTTCATGTAGACGTCGTTCCATGGTGGGTGCGAAGGCAGCCCCCCCCCCCCCTCCACCCATTTCTGATTGTAATCAAGAGGAAGATAACTGTTCTGCGGGGGATTCGGAAGGAGAAGACCACTCCTATTTACCCCATGAGGACTTCGCTCTAACTTGGCATGCTGATGTTGGTAATATCATGCATATGGTGCCTTGCATTGCTTACTGTATACATTAAAGATGCCATCTGCTTAGTTAGACATGCTTTGTGTCAATGCCATCTGTTTAGTTTCTTTATCGTATATGTGAATCATGCAATGCCATCTTGTTTAGCCAGGCATCATATATGTGAACTTTGCAATGCCACCCTGGTTAGCCAGTCATCTTATATGTGAATTATATCATGCCATCATTTTTTTATTATGTGTTAAATTTGTCAACAATTTTAGTACATTCAATTACTCTTTCTGTGCATCAGCCGTTTGGCACGGTCATGGAAAAATCTGGAGTGGAAACAAGGTCTTCAGAGCAGCCAATGCTATCTGACGAAGCGCATGTCTTGCTGGTTACCGATAGCTCCTCAGAGGAGGATTCAGAGACAGATGACCAATCATATCCCCCCCCCGAGGTGCATGCCCTAACTTGGCAGGGTTATGTTGCTCATATCGTGCGTATGGTATCTTGCATTGCTATGTCATTTGCTTAGTTTAGACATGCTTTGTGTGAATGCCACATGTTTAGTGTCTAATTACCATATATGTGAATTATGCAATGCCATCTTGTTGCAAGACATTATATATGTGAATTATGCAATGTTATCTTGTTGCAAGGCATTATGTATGTGAATTATGCAATGCCATGCTATTTAGGCAAGCGTCATATATGTGAATTATATCATGCGGTCCTTTTTTGTATTTCTCATTGCTTTTGTCGACAATGTTTGTATATTCAACTGCTCTTCCTGTGCATCAGCCATTTGAATTGGTGATGGAGAAATCTGGAGTGAAAACAAGGTCTTCAGAGCAGATAATGCTACCTGCTAAAGCAGATATCTTGCTGGTTACAGATAGCTCTTCAGAGGAGGATTCAGAGGCAGATGACTAGTCCTATTATCCCCTGAGGTGTATGCTCAAACTTGGCAGGGTTATATTACTCATATAATGCATATGTTGTATTGCAATGCTTAGTTTTTACATCATATACACAATATTGAATGCCATCTCCTTAGTTGACACATCATATATGTGATTGCCCTCTGCTCACTTCCTTAGTATATAAATCATATATTTGAATTATGTCATGCCATGATGTTTGCATAGACAGCATGTATCTGAATTATGGCATGCCAACCCATTTTCTAAAGACATAATATAGTTATATCATCTCATCCTGTTTACATAGTCATCATATTTTAAATTATGTCATTCTATCCATGAATTATATCATGCCATCATGTTTCCATCGACGGCATGTTTGTGATTTATGGCATGCCAACCACTTTAATAGACACATCGTATAGTTATATCATGTCATCCTGTTTACATAGTCATCATATTTTGAAGTATGTCATTCTATCCTGTTTAGTTAGCCATCATACATGTGAAATTGTATCATGCTATCCTGTTTAATTAGCCATCATATATGTGAAATTATGTCCTGCTGTTCTGTTTGCTTAGACAACATAAATGTGAATTATTTCATGCCCTGTTTTCTTCCCTACTATCCATTGCACCTGTCTATCTTACAATGTATGTACATTCAATTAATTTTCTTGTTTATCAGCCATTTCAATTGGAGGGAGTGATGGCAGTATATGTGGGAGTAAAAACACAGTCTTCAGAAAAGATCGTGCTACCTATCGATGCAGATAGAACCACGGTTGTACTTTCCCAAGAACCAGCCCCACCACACATAACCCACACTCATGCAGATTGTACCCCTACCCAGTTGGACAGAGAACCAGCTACACCCCTTCTAACCCCAACCCCAGTAGATAGACACCCAGTTCTCATTGACACAGCACCGTCTCCACCACAGAGCACCCAAACACGAGCAGTTAGTAAGGCAACTGCAGTGCCCAGATCACGAGGACCACCACTCCGAACCCAAAGTCAATGCTTAAAGCAGAAGAAGAATTGTTCTCAAGTCAGGTTCCGTAGCTATGGTTCATACTACTTTGCTCTTGCATCACTGTATTTACTGATACCAACTAATTTCAAATTTGAAGGATGCAATTGAAACTCCAATGGCGCAATAGGTATGTTTTAAACATGTTTCTTCAACATGTTTGGCTGTTTGCTATTGTAACTTGCTCTATGTTGATTTCAGTTTCAATTGAATAAACAGTTATGTTCTCATGCCATGCACATTACAAGTGTTGTTATTGGTGTGTAGTTTCCCACACTTATATTCTGTCTATGCTGCTTTGTCTTAAATAGATATGATTCGAACTGTATCTATCTTGATTTGGCAACATAAACTAGAATGATATAGACCATACAATGACCATAATACATATATATATGTTTGTTTCATGCTGTTATCCTATCCACCTACTACTGAATTGGTTTACCAAAATGAGTTTCATATACTACATTGTAAACCTGAGATGTGTTTGTTTGTTTCTCTTTTAGAACACAGATAAAATATTGGAGAAGAGTACCCTGTTATGCAATGGTAAAGTAAGTAATGTAGATAAGGTTCAAGATAGTGAGACATCCCTGTTGGTCTCCAACGAAGCTAATAAAAACTATATTGAAGACACTGAGACAACCCCAAAGTCCTGTCTTGATGTAGTGTTTGAGTTACTGGCTACCACTGCTGGCACCAGCTCTTCGAACTCATTGCCTGAATCAGGTCAACTTCTTGAGTCTCAACTTCAAGTTGAAAGACATCGATCAGATGTTATGCGACAGGAAGCCAAAGGACTGAGGAAGTCCCTACAGAATTCAGATGCATACTTTCTAGTGCAACAGCAAGCGCTGGAGGACTTAAGCGCCAAACAAGAGAAAGTTAATAAGCTTGCTAAGCATCTTGCCAACATTATGGGTACCCAGGATATTATTTCTTGAGCTCTTCTAAAGTGGTTTCAGTTCTGGACTTGTTTTGCTGCGGCGTTTATATGTTGTTGTGTTCCCTATATTTGCACTGGTGGCGAACTTTGATGCCTAGTGGATGTAATATGTGTAATAGCCATGATAGCCTAGTGTAAGTTGCTTGCTTATTTATTTCCTTGTTGTCTTGTTTTTTTGTTTGCTTGTAGTCAATGCAATTCTTTTTCTGCGGTTTGCTAGTGGATGCAATAACCTATTTTTTAAAACTAGGCCACAATAACCATGGGCTAATATTTACTGTAGTGACACTGGGCCTCCTACGGGCCGTAGAAATAGTGGGACTTCTACGGGCCGTATAAACAGTGGGCCTTCTACGGCCCGTAGAAACAATGGGCCTTCAACGGGCCGTAGAAACAATGGGCCTTCTACGGGTCATATCATCAATGGGCCTTATATGGGCCGTATGATCGATTGGCCAAACATGGGCCAAACAGACCACATTCTGGCCATAAACGGGCTAGAGTTGGAATCGTCCGTTCATGGGCCGACCATAACGGGCCATCATTAATAGGCCGTATTTGATTTCGCTATGAAAACGGCCCAACGTATTAACGGACCACAAACGGGCCGACTATAACCATGGGCTGAATTTGGCCCACAAGCAAAAAAATGACAGTAATGGGCCGTAAATAAAAGAATGTTGGAAAATAGCCCAAGAATAAATGGGCTCTAAGAAGGCCGAAAGATAACATGGGCTGGAAACGGCCCAACGGAATAACGGGCCGTTAATGGGTATAAAGTGATACACTGTTCTTTACGGGCCAGTTTCACCATGGGCCGTTAATGGGTGTAAAGTGATACACTGTTCATTACGGGCCAGTTTCATCACTGGCCGTTAATAGGCTAAGAGTTACATAGGGCCTCATATGGGCTGAAAGACGTCATGGGCCATACATGGGCCAGAAGTGAAAACGGGCTAGAATCATATTGGATGGCCCAGATGACGCTACTGGGCCTAATTCGAATAGGGCATAACGGGCCTTGGGTAAGCGGGTTGTAAATGGGCTATATGCGAACAGGTCGTTAACAGGCTTTCCATGGGCAGGCCCGCCACCTTTTGACCAAGTCAAATGGACCGGCCTTTTCACAGGAATGGGCCTCTGTTGGGTCGTGCCACGTGTCGACGTATCATAGGCACCTTCTGTCCAATGAGTGGATGACATCTGTCCCAGTGATGAGCCGACACGTGTTTCCTCCAACCAATGATGATTTTACACGTGGAAAATCCCCATTGGTCGGGGCTGTTAACGGGTTATCGGATCCAAAACCCGACCCGATAGCTTAACGGTGTTCCGTTACGGTGGATGCCACGTGTCGGTCACCCTTGACGAAAGCACTTCTGTGACGCGCGATTTATCGTCATGGAAGTGGACACTTCCGTGATGATAATTTTGGTAATGTCATGGAACACTTCTACGACAGCACAGGTATGACTATCTTGATTCTGTCATAAAATCATCATGGATGTACATGCATGACAAAAACGCGACCTACTGTGAGAAACACGTGTCATCACGGAAGTGTATTTTTTTTGTAGTGGCGGCATCGCTGACGTCGGCGCTTGGGTTGCTTCTTGGAGGGGCCATCCTCCGCTCTATCTTCACCATTGCCTTCTTTGGGTCTATCCACCATGTATATGTCATGTGATGAAGTGGCTGTCCGGCGCCCTGTGGGCGCTGGATCCTGTTCGTCTCCTGCCTCTTCGTCCATGCAGTCGATGTCTTCGGAGTCGAAGTTGAGCATGTCGGTTAAGTCGTCGACAGTGGCTACTAAGTGGGTGGTAGGCGGGCAGCGAATTTCTTCGTCGTCCGTATCCCATTCTAGCCGGACATAGTTCGGCCAAGGTTCTGCTGACAAGGAGAGAAACTTTAATGAATTTAGCATATCGCCGAAAGGCGAGTGCTGAAAGATATACGCATAGGTGAACTCCATGATCGGCGCCCAGTCAGATTCGATGGGCACGGATGCAGGTGGCTCGGAGTCCGTGGCCGAAGACGAATCCAGTGGTTCGGCGACACGGCTCTCGTAAGGGGTGAAGTCAGTATCCGGCTCCATCTCCACTGAGAGTGCAGCCTCCATGGCGGGGTCTATCCCTCCGTCCTTGGATGGCACAATTTGCTCCGGATTGAAGGCCGGAGGAGTTGCAGATGCGATCTCCCGAACACTGTTTGACGGCAGAGTTACGTCGTGCTCGTCGTGACTATGTGGCGCACCTGACATGGGCTCGAATCCGTCGAAGATCAAGTCTCCGCGGATGCCGGCAGTGTAGTTTAAGTTTCCGAATCTGACCTGATGGCCAGGGGCATAGCTCTCGACCTGCTCCAGATGGCCAAGCGAATTGGCCCGCAGTGTGAAGCCGCCGAATACAAAGATCTGTCCGGGGAGGAAAACCTCACCCTGGACCACATGGCTATCGATGATCGAAGGAGCCATCAAGCCTTATGGTGACGACACAGTGGAACTCTCAATGAAAGCACCAATGTCGGTGTCAAAACCGGCGGATCTCGGGTAGGGGGTCCCAAACTATGCGTCTAAGGCGGATGGTAACAGGAAGCAGGGGACACAATGTTTACCCAGGTCCGGGCCCTCTTGATGGAGGTAATACCCTACGTCCTGCTTGATTGTTCTTGATGATATGAGTATTACAAGAGTTGATCTACCACGAGATCGTAGAGGCTAAACCCTAGAAGCTAGCCTATGGTATGATTGTATATGTTGTCCTACAGACTAAACCCTCCGGTTTATATAGACATCGGAGGGGGCTAGGGTTACACAGAGTCGGTTACAAGGGAGGAGATCTACATATTCGTATTGCCTAGCTTGCTTTCCACGCCAAGGAGAGTCCCATCCGGACACGGGACAAAGTCTTCAATCTTGTATATTCATAGTCCAACAGTCCGGCCAAAGGATATAGTCCGGCTGTCCGAAAACCCCCTAATCCAGGACTCCCTCACTTCCCCCGATGATAGATATGGCAGCGGGTGCGCGGCTAGGGAGGAGCCCAAGTAGGATTCAGTCCTACTTGGGGCGCCTCATGGACTCTCCCCTCCCCCTCCCACCTATATATATGGGGGCACCTAGCACACCCCAGACAATTGTTTAGCCATGTGTGGGGCCCCCCTCAACCGTTTACAACCCCGGTCATATATTCGTAGTGCTTAGGCGAAGCCCTGCGAGGATCACTTCACCATCACCATCGCCACGCCGTCGTGCTGACGGAACTCATCTACTACCTCGATGTGTTGTTGGATCAAGAAGGAAAGGGACGTCACCGAGCTGAACGTGTGCAGAACGCAGAGGTAACGTGCATTCGGTACTTGATCGGTTGAAGCACGAAGAAGTTCGACTACATCAACCGCCTTGAGAAACGCTTCCGCTTACGGTCTACGAGGGTATGTATACACACTCTCCCCCTTGTTGCTATGCATCTCCATGGATAGATCATTGCGTGTGTGTAGAATTTTTTTTGTTTTCCATGCAACGATTCCCAACATAAACTAGATCTTAGGTTTCTTTACTTTGTTGGGGAGACTTGACTTCTTAAATTCCACGTGCATGTCCCCTGGTTGAGGAAATGGAACTTCATCTTCGTCTGAGCTTGTCTCCTCCTCCCCTTTAGGATCATAATCTTCTTCCTCCTCTGAAGTCTAGCTATAGTGCTCCTCATCCCCATAAACCTTGGAGTTTGCGATACAATCAGCAACATAGCTCTCCCCCTCCGAGTCTTGGGATGACATATTTTAGGATCTGTCGGAAAACAACGAGAAAAGAAAACAGGAGATTTCTCCGTGATACGGTGGTAAATAGGTTCGGGGGTATATAAAGATTTTTTATCTTGGGAACCAAGCAAACGGAAGAAAGACGGGGTCCGGAAGGTACCCGAGGTGGGCACAACCGACCTGGGCGCGCCTGGTGCGCCCTGGTGCCTTGTGCCTGCTAGGGTTGCCTTCCTGGTTGTTTCTTATTTTCCTAATTTTCAATATATTCCAAAACTGACAGAAAATATTTTTGCGGATTTTTCGGAGTCCGTTTACTTGTCGTATCACGTACCTCCTCTTTTTCGGTTATTCTGGAGTGTTCCAGAAGGTTTCTTTTATGTGTTCCTCCTGTGTCATTGTTTGAATAATATTGCTTTCAACATTAATAATGGGCGTACCTGAGATATAATGTTTTATTCTTTGCCTGTTGACAACCTTCGGATTAGTGCCTTCGTAGTTATTTATTTAATGACTCTAGATCGATGAACTTCTTCGATAACATAAGGTCCTTCCCATTTGGAGAGAAGTTTTCCTGCAATGAATCTAAAAGGAGAGGTGTACAAAAGAACTTATTCGCCAACTTTAACTCACGCTTTTTGATTCTTTTATCATGCCATCTCTTAACTTTTTCTTTAAATAATTTGGCATTTTCATTGGCTTGGGTTCTCCATTCATCTAGTGAGCCAATATCAAATAACCTCTTTTCACCGGCAAGTTTGAAAGCATAGTTGAGTTCTTTAATTGCCCAATATGCTTTATGTTCTAACTCAAGAGGCAAATGACAAGCTTTTCCATAAACAATTTTATAAGGAGACATACCCATAGGATTTTTATATGTTGTTCTATAAGCCCAAAGTGCATTATCTAATTTCTTAGACCAATTCTTTCGGGACCTATTGACAGTTTTTTGTAAAATTAATTTTATTTCTCTATTACTAAGTTCAACTTGACCACTAGACTAAGGATGATAAGGTGATGCAATTCTATGGTTAACATCATACTTAGCAAGCATTTTACGGAAAGCACCATGAATAAAGTGTGAACCACCATCAGTCATTAAATATCTAGGGACTCCAAACCTTGGGAAAATAACTTCCTTAAGCATTTTAATAGAGGTGTTGTGATCAGCACTACTAGTTGGAATAGCTTCTACCCACTTAGTAACATAATCGACAACAACCAAAATATGTGTATACCCATTAGAGGAAGGAAAAGGTCCCATGTAATCGAAACTCCAAACATCAAATGGTTCGACAGCAAGAGAATAATTCATAGGCATTTCCTGACGCTTACCAATATTACCGATTCTTTGACATTCATCACAGGATAAAACAAACTTACGGGTATCCTTGAAGAGAGTAGGCCAATAGAAACCAAATTGCAATACCTTATGATCAGTTCTATCTCCCGCATGATGCCCTCCATAAGCTTCAGAATGACATTTTCGTAGGATTTGTCCTTGTTCATGCTCAGGTACACAACATCTAATAATATCATCTACTCCTTCTTTATAAAGATGTGGGTCATCCCAAAAGTAATGTCTTAAATCATAGAAGAATTTTTTCTTTTGTTGGTATGTGAATCTAGGTGGTATATATTTAGCAACAATATAATTAGCATAGTCAACATACCAAGGAGTGTTATGAGAAACATTCATTGCAGCTAATTGCTCATTAGGAAAACTATCATTAATAGGTTGGGGGTCATCAAGAATATTTTCTAACCTAGACAACTTATGAGCTACGGGGTTCTTAGCTCCTTCTCTATCAGTGATATGTAAGTCAAATTCTTGTATCAAGAGAACCCACCTAATGTGTCTAGGTTTAGCATCTTTCGTTTCCATAAGATATTTAATAGCAGCATGATCACTATGAACAATCACTTTAGAATCAACAATGTAAGATCTGAATTTATCACAAGCAAACACCACTGCTAAAAATTCTTTTTCGGTAGTAACATAATTTCTTTGGGCATTGTCTAGAGATTTACTTGCATAATGAATAACATTTAATTTCTTATCAACTCTTTGTCCTAAAACATCACCAACAGCATAATCACTAGCATCACACACAATTTCAAAAGGCAAGTTCCAATCAGGTGGTTGAACAATAGGTGCAGAAATTAAGGCTTTCTTAAGTGTTTCAAAGGCTTCTACACAATCATCATCAAAGACAAATGGACATCCTTTTGTAAAAGATTTGTAAGAGGCCTAGAAATTTTAGAGAAGTCTTCAACAAATTTCCTATAGAAACCAGCATGATAGAGGAAACTATGAATACCTTTAATATCTCTGGGACATGGCATTTTCTCAATTGCATCAACTTTAGCAACAGGTTCCATATTAATCTTGTGCTGACAGAGAGTGGGACTAATACCCTCAAGATCATCAAGAGTATATCGAATAGCATCTCGATGCTTCTTCAGAATTTTCAGTAACCTTTCTTTTCATGTTCTGAAAGGTTAGCACTAATAATAATAGGATATATCTTTTTCTCATCAAGATAAGCATATTTCAAAGTGTCTTCCAATTGTTTTAATTCAAACACAGGATCACCTTTAGGTGGAGGAGGTCCTCCTAGAGTTTCAATAGGAAAATTGTGTTTAAGCAGAGGTGTTGTTCAAAGAAAATTATATCTATCTCATTTCTTTCATGCATATGCATATCATTTTCATGGTCTAGCAAATGTTGTTCTAGGGGATTGGTAGGAGGCATGGCAATAGAAGCAATATTTTGGTGATTACGATCACGATGAACTAGATGCATAGGATAGATTTTTTGGTGCAATTCCAATTTCAATCGATTCCACTTCCAAGATCCAATATCATCGCATAGCCTATACCATGCCAATGCTTTTCCCTTCAAAGATAGCTTCCTCTCCGGCTAAACCTGCAAACTTAAATAATACACAAATTTCATCCACATATATCAAGTGCATATCTGGATGTTCGGTTCCATCTCCTGCTTAAGGATTAGCTAGCAGTTTTTCTATCATACCTAAAGGAATTTCATAACCAATATTTTTAGTAGGTGCAATAGGTTGAGGGACAACTAATTGTGGTTCCGGTCGAGGTGAACATACCCCGAACAAACCCCTAAAAGGATTGTTCTCCATAGTAACAAGTGACAATAAATTTTAGCACGTAGTAATAATTTTTCCTTACCGATTTCCACTTACCAAGAGCTCTTCACTCCCCGACAACGGTGGCAGAAAAGATCCTTGATGACCCACAAGTATAGGGGATCAATCGTAGTCCTTTCGATAAGTAAGAGTATCGAACCTAATGAGGAGCAAAAGGAAATGACAAGTGGTTTTCAGCAAGGTATTCTCTGCAAGCACTAAAATTATAAGTAACGAGTAGTTTGATAGCAGGATAATTTGTAACGAGCAAGTAACGGTAACGGAAAATAATATGCAGCAAGGTAGCCCAATCCTTTTGTGGAAAAGGACAGGCTAAAACGGTCCATTAAGATAAGCAAAGCGTTCTTGAGGGTACACGGGAATTTCATCTAGTCACTTTCATCATGTTGGTTTGATTCATGTTCGCTACTTTGATAATTTGATATGTTGGTGGACCGGTACTTAGGTGATGTTCTTACTTGAACAAACCTCCTACTTATGATTAACCCCCTCACAAGCATCTGCAACTACGAGAAAAGTATTAAGATAAAACCTAACCATAGCATTAAACTTTGGATCCAAATCGGTCCCGTACGAAGTAGCGCATAAACTAGGGTTTAAGCTTATGTCACTCTCGCAACCCATCATCTAATAACTACTCCACAATGCATTCCCTTAGGCCCTAATAAGGTGAAGTGCCATGTAGTCGACGTTCACATGACACCACTAAGGAAATCACAACATACATCTATACCAATATAAAAATACCCAAAGAGGCAGATCTAATTAATCTCGGCCATCAAATCATGTCAATCCAACGACCTAGACTGCTTCAATGTCGAGCACTCAACACGTTTAGCGTGCAGTTAATTTCATGCCAAAATAGTGCTAATCACATAATAACACGCAAATAATATCCTACTTAATATCCGCATGCACTTAATATACTTCCAAATTAATGTGCATTGCACGCACACATTGACTAGTACCATCAAAATATCGAACACATATCAAATTCACATGATTACTTGCAACAATATTTCTCCAGCGACCTCAAGAACAAAAGTAACTGCTCAAAAATGACAATCATGCTCAAGACTAGAGGGGTATTAAATAGCATAATGGATATGAACATATAATCTTCCACCAAATAAACCATGTATTAATCAACTACAAGATGTAATCAACACTACGAGCCACCCACAAGCACGAATCTAAGGTTCTGGTACAAACATTGAACACAAGAAATGAACTAGGGTTCGAGAGGAGATGGTGATGTTGAAGATGTTGATGGAGATTTCCCTCCCCAAGATGGGAGAGTTGTTGGTGATGATGATGATGATGATTTCCCCCTCCGGGAAGGAAGTTCCGCCGGCGGAATTGCTCCGCCGGAGGGCAAAAGTGCTCCTTCCCAAGTTCCACCTCGAGACGGCGGTGCTTCGTCCCGAAAGTCCACCCCTTATTTTTTCTAGGTCAAAATGGCTTATATACCAGAAGAGGGGCACCGGAGGTGGGCCGAGGAGGGCACAACCCACCAGGGCATGCCTGGGGGCCATGGCGCGCCCAGATGGGTTGTGCCCACCTAGTGGGCCCTTTGGTGGTTATTTGCTCCAATAATTCTTATATACTCCATAAAAAATCTCCGTGAAGTTTTAGCTCATTTGGAGTTGTGCAGAATAGGTCGCCTTACGTAGCTTTTTCAGGTCCAGAATTCCAACTGCCGGTATTCTCCCTCTTTGTGTGAACCTTGCATATTATGAGAGAAAAGGCATTAGAATTACTCCATAAAGCATTATTATGCATAAAAACATCATAAATAACAGTAGGAAAACATGATGCAAAATGGACGTGTCAGGAGACAACCCAACACTTATACCTTTGTGTGTTCACATGATTATGCTACTGTAGTAATCATGTTTTATATATTTTGTTTCAATAAAGTGCCAAGTAAAACCTTTGGGGTGGTGTGGATGATAGTTGATTTGATCCTGTTGGAAAATAGAAACTTTTGCGCCCAGTAACAGAATTGATCTGGTATGCTGGAACACAATGAATTCTTGAATTTTTTTACACATGATTGATATATAAATTCCCTAAGTTGTCCTAATTTTTCAGAAATTTTGGAGTAACAGAAGTATGGTCATTGTTCAGATCATTACAGGTTGTTCTGTTTTTGACAAATTATGTTTTCAATGCATAGCTTGCTTGTTTTCGAGTTTCTGTGGCTTATATTGCTCAATATAAATTGTGGAAATGATAAGGTACAGTATGCATTGTGTGAGAACAATTATGAATCTTGTTTTTGATAGTACCAAAGTGGATGATTTATCTTTATCATACTAACCCATCTCACGAAGTTCCGTTAAGTTTTGTCTGATTGAAGTTTTCAAGTTTTGGGTGAGATATCGATATGAGGAGAATAAGGAGTGGCAAGAACCTAAGCTTGGGGATGCCCAAGGCACCCCAAGGTAATATTCAAGGAATACCCAAGCATATAAGCTTGGAGATGCCCTGGAAGGCATCGCCCCTTTCGTCTTCAACATTATCGGTAACCTCACTTGGAGCTATATTTTTATTCATCACATGATATGTGTTTTGCTTGGAGAATCATTTTATTTTATTTGTATTTGCTTGCTGCTATTTATAATAATTTCTTGCATCTTTTATTTCAACAAAAGTGGCAAGGATAGCCTTGACCGTGCTTATTTTGCAAGTCTACATGTTGCTGTTTCAAAATATAAAGTTTATCATTGTTGCAAAAATTCCTGAGAAAAGTTAGAATGTGATAAAATGTTGATTTTTTTCACAATAAGCTATGATGAATTTTCTACAGTGTGTTAAATTTGTAGAATTTTTGGAGTTAGAGAAGTATAAATCTTCCTGCATTCTTTACAGACTGTCCTGTTTAGACAGATTGTTGTTACGTTTGCATTGTTTGCATATGTTTGCTTGTTTAATGATTATATTTGATGATAGCATTTAGTATGCAATGTTAAATAATAATTTTAGTGATTTGCTATAGTAAAGAATGATAAGGTTATTGCATTGATTTATACTAACATATCTCCCGAGTTCTTGTTGAGTTTTGTGTGCATGAAGTTTTAAGATGTGGGGAAACCAAGATATACAAGGAATTAAGGAGACAAAAAAGCTCAAGCTTGGGGATGCCCAAGGCATCCCAATATAATATTTCAAGAATTCTCAAGCATCTAAGCTTGGGGATGCCCCGGTAGGCATCCCACCTTTCTTCATCAACAATTATTGGTTAGCCTCGGTCGAGCCTAAGTTTTTGCTTCTTCACTTGATGCGTGCTATTCTTGGAATGTCATCTTATTTTTGTTTTGCTTGGTGTTTTAATAAAATACTTCGATCTGAAAGTTTTTAAATAAGAGAGAGTCCTCACATAGCTACCTAACTACTCATTTGATCTTCACTTATATCTTTTTGGAGAAGTTTGTCGGGCACTGCCATGCTTCACTTATATTATTTTGAGAGTTGATACTAGTGATTAAAATTTTCACAAGCTACGAAATTGGTCCTAATATGATGAATATCCAAGAAGGATATAATAAAAACTTTCATCTAGATCATTGCATGTGATAGGTTTGATTCCTTGCAATAGTTTTGTGATATGGAGATAATAATATGTGAATCATGTTGGTGAGTAATTATGTTTTAGTATGAATATTGGTGTTAAGGTTTGTGATTCCCTATGAAAGCATGAAAGTCAATGAAATTACATCCTACTTGTGGTACTTATTCGGTGTTAGTTATGCTCAATGCTCGTTTATGTGAATTTTTGTTTCTTGGTTGGTGTTTCTCAATCTATTTGCTAACCTCCATTTGTACTAAGTGGGAATACTACTTGAGCATCCAAAATCCTTAAACCCCAGTTTTGCCACATGAGTCCACCATACCTACCTATATGTGTTATTTCCGTGCCGTTCTAAGTAAATTTGTATGTGCCATCTCTAATTTTCAAAATAAATTTCCATTTTTGTGCCCATACCGCTCATGAAGCGGCAGGGGGTGGCCAACATTTTCCATGCTAGATGAGTTATTCTCAAGATGAGTGTTTATTCACTTGTCATTACACGAGAGTGTGGCAAAGGTAATAGGGATGCCCAGTTCCAAAATGCAAAAAAATATTTATGTTGTTTAATAATAAATTCCTTGGAAAGTGTTGGTATGGAAGGCGCCCGTGGATAAGGCTAGCCATGGATTGTGAAAGAATGGCGGAAAAAGGAATAAACTTTATTTTATGTTTGGGAACCGCCTATGTATCTAGCATATGGAAAGTGTTGGGAATTATTCGGCCGTTTTCGTTGACGGAAAACATATGCCTCCCAAAATATATTTTATCTCTCAATTTAAGCTTTGAGCTCTAGCACCTCTACGAATCTTTGCTTCCCTCTACGAAGGGCCTATCTATTTATTTTATGCAATTTTTATTTGAGTCTCCAGCTTCTCTTATAAAGCACCAACTAGGGAGCACTATGATCATACTTGTGCATTGGATATAGCTAACATTCGAGTGTGTTTCATGAATGGATCAATGATTGAGCATACTGGGGTAGGGATATATTTTTTTAGTGTTGATATTTTGAAAGACATGTGTCACGGGAAACCACGGCCACCTATGGGACCAAGATCCCCTTTCTGGTTCGGCGAGGGGATGGCACGTTGCACAAAGAGCAGAAAAACGTGAGACAGCATGGCAGAGATCACACGGGCGATTTTACCCAGGTTTGGGCCGCCGTGAGGCATAAAATCCTACTGCTGCTTTGGTGGATTGATGTGGAAAAAATGGTGGTGGACGCAACTCGCTTGCCTGACGGGGTTGCCTTAGGGCGAGAGCTGCTACATGCGTATGAGTGTGTGGGTGTCTAAATTATCCAACCCCTTCTACTGTTGCCTTGGGCCTCCTTTTATAGATAGAAGGGGTTACCACAGTGGAAAATCAGTCATTATGCACTGATTAGATAGCAAACAGTGCTATCATACCTAACTCTGCAGGCTGACAGAGCGCATTAAATGTGTTACCTAACATCACATCACAGCTTGCCCCGCAGGGGCTGTCGGGCTATTTTGCTAGCTTTGCTCCTGCTTGCTTGACACGTCGCAGGACAGGTGTCACTTGTAGGTGTTTTCTGTAGGATGTGGCTACCACGTGGTGGATAGCAGCCACTTAATCACCTTAGAGCTTGACACCGCACTGATCGACGACTTGGGTCGCGATGAGGTGGTGCGGTGGGTCGGTTCTATCTCTGTAAGTCCCGACAGGTCTGCCGGGATGCCTCGAAAGCTTGCTTCCAGGGTAAACCTCGTCCACGCCAGGCTTGCCTGCCCGGCAAGGGAGGCTTTTTCCTTGGCGTGTCTTGCTTCTCTGGCTCCTCTTGGTCTTCTTGATCTGCATGCTGGATCATCCAAAGGGCTAGTCTTTTGTGCTTCAATCTGATCCTGGAGTTGTGGTCTTGTCCTTGTGCCTGGGCACAGTCTGGTCAATAGACCCGAGGTTTATTGTACCGACATAAGCCCCCGGGCATGTCCCGAATGCACTGCCGAGCATCGTCAGGGCAGGCCCTAATAAGTGCACTGGCAGGGGCATGGAAGTGGCCGGTCCCTTGAGATCTTCTTTGCTTCTTCATTAGCCTTGGATTCGGGCCAGTTTCCAGTTTCCCCGCGCGTCGTGTGCAACATTGCAGAAAACTATGATCATGGCACGCAGATCGCCCACGTTCCACGATCACGGGGCGGAAACTGCCATCCCACTTTCTTCCTACTTTGTGCGCACCCGCCACGTGTACCCCATGCATTGGTAGGGTAGGTAGTGGATGCGGAGAGCGCGGGGACGGGCACCGTGGCAGAAAATCAGACGCCCTTGGTTGGAGCAGAGGGCCGGCTCTGATTCCCTGAGCAGCAGAAGGCGTAGGGAGGCCGTATTGGAGGAGTGGGTGGCTGCCCTCTGGGTGAGAGGCCAGCCCTCTGCTCCGTCCCTCTATAAAAGGGGCGGGAGTGGTGCGTTTACTCATACACACTTCCCTTCTCCCCGTCTTCAAACTTTCTTTGTTTGCTATGGTGAGAGGATGTAACACCCCGGATGTAACTTGCCATATTTGTAACTCCGACTCTGCCATTTTTGGCTTTAAGTTATGAGATTTCCCTTCATGGTTGGGTTTTTGTCTCCGTTTTGCATTTTTTTCATGTCATGCATTTCATATCATGTGCATCTCTTTTGCATACGTGTTCGTCTCATGCATCCGAGCATTTTCCCCGTTGTCCGTTTTGCAATCTGACACTCCTATGTGCATCGGCGTACCCCTTTTGTCTCTTTTCGTGAGCAGGTGTTAAACATTCTCGGAATGGACCGAGATTTGCCAAGTGGCCTTGGTAAACCACCGGTAGACCACCTGTCAAATTTTGTGTCATTTGGAGTCCGTTTGATGCCCCAACGGTTAACCGGGTAACCGCGAAGGCCTCTTGTGTGTTGCAGCCCAACACCCCTCCAAAACGGCCCAATAACCCATCCAAACCACTCCCATGTCCTCCATCGTCAGATCACGATCGTGTGGGCGAAAACTACACTCCATTTGGACACACCTACCTCCTCCTACCTATAAATACGTGCACCGCGTCCAATTTCCGGGTCCCGAAACCCTAGATCCAACCCCTCCGCGCCGACGGACATGTCCGCCGCCGGCCGGACGCGTCCGCCGCCCCCCTCAGCCAATTCAGGCGTGACATGTCACGCTGGCTGTCCCCGCTGCCGCGCCTCACCCGCCGGCCCGCCAGGGCCCGCGCGGGGCCATCCGGGCCCGGTCGCCACCGCCAACCGCCCGGCTCGCCCGGCCCGCTCCTCCGCCCGGCGCCGCCACACCCTCACCGGTGTTGCCCGCCACCGGCCTCGGCTTCCGTGTGCGCCGTCCCGCCGGCCTCGGCTTCCGTGCGCGCCGCCTCGCTACCTCGGCATCCGCGCGCCATGTGCCGCCACCTCCCTGCTTGTCGCCGGCCATCGTCGGAGCCGGATCCACTGCGGGTTGGATCAGATCCACCCGCCCATCCAACCAAACGGCACCCTGCCGTCCCGGATCCACTCCGTCCCGGTTCGACCCCGTCCAGTTTCGGAGGTTGATTTCTTCTAAGTTCCTAACATTTTATGCCCCTATTCATTGCCCCATAACTCCATGACCGTAGCTCCGTTTCATGCGCATGATATATCAAAATGTTCATTGGGAGATGATCTTCATTGAATTCCACTGTGGCATGCTTGCTTGAGTTCATTTGGTGCCCAAATCATTGATGCAAGAGTGCTATAAAATGTTTACTCCTGCTACTTAGCAGATTATCATGTTTTGTCATTTTTGTCACATTTGATGTGTGCTTCATATGGGCATGAGCTCTACATGTGTTTTGATCTATGCCATGCCATCTTTACACGGGTGCTTGCCATGTATTTTTTTGATCTATGTGGTGACTATCACAAGCATGCAAAGTAGCCTTCGTGATATTGCTGTTTTCAGAGACTTAGGATTTTGCTAAGTCCTTTTCCTGCTGTTATTTTGATGCCATGTAAACATGATGCTACAGTGAGATACATGCTTGTTTTGAGTTGCTTCAGTTAGGATGTTTTGAACATATGGTAATGCTCTATCCATCCATGCCTCCTTTTGCAATTATGGAGTGCCCTAGCATGTCTTGTGCTTACTCTACTTTTGCTATAAAATGTTCCTGGCAGATTGTTTACATGTCAATCAATTTTTCCATGGTTGTTGTTTTTGATCCATGAATGCTATGAACTTGCTCTTGCCATGATTAGCTTCATGAACATGTCTTCTTGCTATTGGTATGCTTGTTTTGTCAGGCAGTACTTTGTGATGAGTGAATTGAGCTCGCAAAGATGCCTTCATAATTCTGTTTATGCCATGCTTAGTTTTCTGCCAAGTCTGAAACTGTTAATAAAACTTGCTGTGTTTACATGGGTGCCATCATATCTTCTGTGCCTTTTTGGCTCATGATCAGTAAGAGACTTTTGTTCTATGCATTTAGTAGATTCATGCCATGCCTTGGTTTGCTATGATATGTTCATGTAGCATGTTGTTTGCTTGCTCTAAACATTGCTTCCTGATGTTATTTCTGGCATGTTAGTATTTTCACTAAGTCTGTGAAGCTGATATCTTTTGCACTTTTTCCATGCTTGTTTGAACCTGCTCTTGTGTGATTTAGCCGTAGCTCAGTGTTCATGTTTTGTCAATAATCTTGTGTACATCACTGCCATATGCTTTGCTGCTATGTTGGAGTGCAGTAGCTTAGTTTCTTGTTGCATTCTAGATGGCATCATGCTGTTAATCGCAGAATTGTGTCATTCTTGTTTTGCTTGCCATTGGCAAACTGTGCATCCATTTTCGGTGATCTCTATATCGATTTCGACCAAAATCATCTCATATTTCTAGCAGCACACTTGGTCTGCCAAGTTGATGCCTTGTTCTTTCTTTCCCTTCTGAAGCACGCATATGCATTGCATATCATGTCTTGCATATCATGACATGTTTTGCATCATATTGCTTGTGCATTGCACCGTGATTGATTGTTGGTCCTTTTCTTGTGTTCTTGCCTTGGGTAGAGTCGGGAGACGAGTACATGATCGAGGAACCTATTGAGTACGCTAAGGAGGATCAAGCTTTCGACAACTCTAAGAACATTGCAGGCAAGATGACCATACCCTCGAAATCACTTCTATATTTGCTTGCTAGTTGTTCGCTCTATTGCTATGCCGCGCTACCTACCACTTGCTATACCATGCCTCCCATATTGCCATGTCAAGCCTCTAACCCACCTTTCCTAGCAAACCATTGTTTGGATATGTTACCGCTTTTGCTCAGCCCCTCTTATAGCGTTGCTAGTTGCAGGTGAAGATGAAGTTTGTTCCTTGTTGGAACATGGATATTGTTGGGATATCATTATTATATCTTGTTTACTTTAATGCATCTATATACTTGGTAAAGGGTGGAAGGCTCGGCCTTATGCTTGGTGTTTTGTTCCACTCTTGTCGCCCTAGTTTCTGTCATGCCGGTGTTATGTTCCTTGATTTTGCGTTCCTTACGCGGTTGGGTGTTATGGGAACCCCTTGATAGTTCGCTTTGAATAAAACTCCTCCTGCAAGGCCCAACCTTGGTTTTACCATTTGCCACCTAAGCCTTTTTCCCTTGGGTTCCGCAGACTCAAGGGTCATCTTTATTTTAAACCCCCGGGCCAGTGCTCCTCTGAGTGTTGGTCCAAACCAGATCCCCTTGCAGCGCCACCTCAGGGACACTTGAGGGTTGGTTTTAGTTGTACGGATTGCTTATCTGGTGTGCCCTGGGAACGAGATATGTGCATCTCCTATCGGGATTTGTCGACACATTCGGGCGGCTTTGCTGGTCTTGTTTTACCATTGTCGAAATGTCTTGTAATCGGGATTCTGAGTCTGATCGGGTCTTCCTGGGAGAAGGAATATCCTTCGTTGACCGTGAGAGCTTGTGATGGGTTAAGTTGGGACACCCCTGCAGGGTTCTGAACTTTCGAAAGTCGTGCCCGCGGTTATGGGCAGATGGGAATTTGTTAATATCCGGTTGTAGAGAACTTGATACTTAACTTAATTAAAATGAATCAAATGTGTGTGTAGCTGTGATGGTCTCTTTTCAGCGGAGTCCGGGAAGAGAACACGGTCGTGTGTTATGCTTGAACGTAAGTAGTTTCAGGATCACTTCTTGATCACTTATAGCTTCTCGACCGTGCACTGCTTCTCTTCTCGCTCTCATTTGCGTAAGTTAGCCACCATATATGCTTAGTGCTTTGTTGCAGCTCCATCTCACTACCTTTTCCTACCCTTAAGCTTAAATAGTCTTGATCTCGTGGGTGTGAGATTGCTGAGTCCCCATGACTCACAGATGCAGGTGCCGATGATGCCAGTGCAGGGGACGCTATCGAACTCAAGTGGGAGTTCGACGAGGATTCGGGCCATTACTATGTTTCTTTTCTAGATGATGAGTAGAGGAGCCCAGTTGGGACGATCGGGGATCTAGCATTTGGGGTTGTCTTTCTTTATTTTGGTTCCGTAGTCGGACCTTTGTTTGTAATGATGTATGTATTATTTATGTATTGTGTGAAGTGGCGATTGTAAGCCGACTCTTTATCCCTTTCTTATTCAGTACATGGGATGTGTAAAGATTACCCCTCTTGCGACATGCCTACCATGAGGCTATGCCTCTAAGTCATGCCTCGACACGTGGGAGATATAGCCGCATTGTGGGTGTTATAGAGGACGAGGGCGCGGTGGTACTCTGATGGCGGCGACGAGAGCTTCTGCTCGACAGCGCATCCCCCCTCCCCCGGACCATGCGTTGGCGGAGCCCGTTGTATGAGAGGAGGAAGGGGCAAGGCCGCGGTCGTCGTGGCGCCCGAGGAAGAGGAGGACGGGCGGCGCTTTGGTCGAGCCCCCACCGGAGGCTCCTCCTCCAATGGAAGTCCATGCTGGATACCCGCCTCAAGAGTTCGTCATCGGTCTATACAAGCCTCCGTGCGGACACCTCCGCCTCCCTACTCCATTCGTACGGGTGATGGAGCTCGAACAGCCGTGTGCGCTGAGGCTGCACAGGAGGGGTTGTGAGAATGACGGCATGTGGGTAGATGTTGACTTCCCTGCTCCTCATGTTATGTAACTCCACCGTGGCTAGAAGACCTTTGCTCGAGCCCATAGCTTGTCGGAGGGGCACGTTCTCCAGTTTAAATTAATGGAGAGCGGCCTGCTTTCCGTCAAGATTTTTGGGCGCTAGGGAGCTCGCTTAGGGTGTTGCGCAGAGAACTCCACCGACGACGAAACCTCCTCCTCGAGCGAAAGCGACAAGGAGGACAGTGACAACGATGACGATGGCAGCAACCGAGAGGGCGACGACTCTGACTCCGATTGAGCGTCGCCCACGCCATCTTCATCGATCAGCGGCAGCACCATCTGCATCTGCATCTCCTCCCCGGCAAGGTGATTTGCCGGGGAGTTGGGAGCAAAGGCGGATATGGTGCCTCCGACTCCTCCAGCAGCCTTCCAGCTAGACCCTGGCAGGCTTCCTCGCGGGCTGTAGCTCCGTTCTCTCCTATCGCATTCTGCTGGCCTTGGTGGCGGTGGTCGACGGGTCGCCTCCTCCATGCTCTCCATCGACGCCACCGTTGGCACCCTCCTGCTCCTGCCGGGCTACCTCTCCTGGACCCCGACAGGGTCAGGCTGGGCTTCTGCCCAGGTGCTCCTTTTTCCCTCTTCGCCTTCGACTGTCGTGCCTAGCAGGAGAGGGACAAGAAAGGGCATTATGGGGCACTTATCTTTTTTCAATCTTAAACCTGTAGGCACTTGCCAAATTTTAGTTCAAATAATGTAATTTATCGAGTCCATGTTTGTGTTCTGTAAGGTTTGTACTTGTTGTATCAACATATTTAATGAAAAAGATGAACCTTGCCGGGGAATCACGCATGTATATGTCCATGTAGAGGTAGAATCCCTCTTTATCTTTAAATAAACGAGTTTGCCCCGGCAGGCTATCCTGTCGATACCCTCTATTTTGCTGTCGGGGAACCGAGCCTACCGGGCATAAATGAGGGACCAGCCCCTCGCCAACCTTTTTTCATCAAAGGCCACTACGACCATCCTGACCGAGGCAGCCCTCGAGTCAAAGGATGGGAGCTCCTAAGTTTCAAAAAAGCGACGAGGTTTTCTATATGCACAAGTTTTTATTACAGAACACGTATGGACAAGAGATAGAACTTATCTGCTTGGCTTGCCGGAGATCGCAGTGTTGGTTCATCTTTCCAGCTCCCTTTAGAGGCCAAGTTCTTGGTAGGAACCTGTAGATGGAAATGATGCAAGATGTGATCATATTTACATGCAATGCTTATGAAATGCTTATGCATGTGATGCTCATGAAATGTTTATGCATGCAATGCTCATGAAATGCTTATTCATGCAACTTGGTGGGGGCCCCAGTGCTTTGTTTATTTCTCTGCTGCTCAGGGTCTGCGTCTGGCTTTGTAAAAGGGGTTACATGCAACTGAGGCAAGGCCCGTAAAAAAGGGTGGATGCCGAGCAGGGCCCGACAGTTGTGCCCTATGGGTAGAACTTACAAAGATGCTCAATACTCCATGAGTTTTGCAACTGAATGCCATCTCCGGTCTCCAGACGGACTGCGCCCGGTCTGGTGACTCGTACTACCCGGTAAGGGCCTTCCCACTTCGGCGTCAACTTATTTGCACACTTGGCGGACTAAACGCGCCTAAGGACAAGGTCGCCTTCCTTAAAACACCGGGCATGAACCCTGCGGCTGTGATAGTGACGCAGGGTTGCTGGTAGCGTGCAGCACGCGTAGCAGCCTGGAGCCGGTTCTCCTCGATTAGCATAGTGTCGTCACACCGGTGCTAATCTTGCGCTACTTCATCATAGGCAAGCACTCGACGCGACCCGTAAATGAGTTCCATGGGGATAACTGCTTCTGCCCCATAGACTAGTGTCGGTGTCAAAACCGGCGGATCTCGGGTAGTGGGTCCCGAACTGTGCGTCTAGGCCGGATGGTAACAGGAGGCAGGGAACATGATGTTTTACCCAGGTTTGGGCCCTCTTGATGGAGGTAAAACCCTACGTCCTGCTTGATTAATATTGATGATATGGGTAGTACAAGAGTAGATCTACCACGAGATCAAGGAGGCTAAACCCTAGAAGCTAGCCTATGGTATGATTGTTGTATATGGGGTTGATTGCCTACGGACTACAACCCTCCGGTTTATATAGACACCGGATAGGGTTACGGTTACATAAAGTCGGTTACAATGGTAGGAGATCTTGAATATCCGCATCGCCAAGCTTGCCTTCCACGCCAAGGAAAGTCCCATCCAGACACGGGACGAAGTCTTCAATCTTGTATCTTCATAGTCCAGGAGTCCGGCTGAAGGTATAGTCCGGCTACCCGAACACCCCCTAATCCAGGACTCCCTCAGTAGCCCCTGAACCAGGCTTCAATGACGACGAGTCCGGCGCGCAAATTGTCTTCGGCATTGCAAGGCGAGTTCCTCCTCCAAGTCCTTCATAGAAGATTGTAAACACCAAGAGTAGTGTCCGGCTCTGCAAAATAAGTTTCCACATATTGCCATAGAGAGAATAATATTAACACAAATCAAATCTGCTGACGTATTCCGCAGTGCGTCATCACACTACGGCCAAGTCCTTTACTCGAATCGTTTTTACTTTTCCACCTCAGCATGTTTTGCGAGGCGGTTTCCTTGGCACGTCTTGTCAAAGCAGAGATCGTGTACCCCCTTTACGGGATTCTCATCAATACGGACGTGGGTAACCCAACCGCGCCATTTATCACGGCGCTTGGGAGGCAAGCGAGTTTTACTAGGCTGGTGGGGACGCACAACCGCATCCGCCCATATAAGGGGATAAGGATCCACCTTTTTACCTACGCCTTCTTCCTCCTTTGCCTATCCATCTCCTGCGCACTCGAGCTCCAGCGCCCAAGCCCGCACTTCCCACCTCAACCTTCTCCAGCAATGTCCGGAGCGGGAGGCAAGTGGATGGTCTCCTCCGTCACGGAGGGCCATGTCAAAAAGCTAAGGAAGGCCGGATACTTGTCCAAAGACATCGCGCACCGGCTTCCCGAGGAGGGGCAGCTTCTCCCCACCCCAAGGCCCCATGAGAGGGTAGTATTCCTTCCCCACTTCCTCCGCGGACTGGGTTTTCCACTCCACCCATTTGTCCGGGGGCTCATGTTTTACTATGGCCTGGATTTCCACGATCTGGCCCCGAACTTCGTCCTCAACATCTCGGCGTTTATCGTCGTGTGCGAGGCTTTCCTCCGCATCCGCCCCCATTTCGGCCTCTGGCTCAAGACCTTCAACGTCAAGCCCAAGGTGGTGCGCGGCAGCCAGGCGGAGTGCGGAGGCGCCATGGCGGGCAAGATGGCCAACGTCCTATGGCTCGAGGGCTCCTTCGTGGAGACCCTGAAGGGGTGGCAATCGTGGTGGTTTTACATCACCGAGCCGCGCGATCAGAAATGGATCGCAGCCCCTAAGTTCTGATCCGGACCCCCCACGCGGCTTATGTCCTAGAAAGAGACGGGCCTGTCATGGGGCGACGAAAAAGAGGTGACCGGACTGCAGACATGCATCCAGTCCCTGGTGAGCAAGCCGATCAAGCTCGTCAATGTAGTCCAGGTTATGCTCGTCCGCCGGATCCTCCCGTGTCAACAACGGGACTTTAATCTGTGGGAGTTCGACCCGGCGCAGCACCAAACCCTTAACAGGCTCTTCGACATGACGTATGAAGACATCTGGAAGGTGCTAACCAAAGGCGCCGAGGCTCCCACATCCGCTTCCGAGGACCGCGGATACAGCTCGCGGCGTCACGCTGGCGAGGTAAGCTATTTTCACCTTTTACAGGATGTTAAGTTTTTTCATAGTTTGACTCTATGCGGGATCTAAACTCCCTCACCTTTGACAGGCTTGGCCGGCACAGTCCAGATCGATTCACTGTCTGGCTCCCTTGCCCGAAGACCCAGCCCCTGCTCTCCTAGTGAAGATGCTGGTTCCGGTGCCTTATGTGGTGCCAGAGAAGAAGGCCAAGAAGAAGAAGGCCACGGGGACTTGAAAGAGTGCCCGTAATGTGGTGATGTCGGACTCGTCATCCGATGAGTCCGAGACGCCCTCCTCCCGTGAAAACGAGGAGGAGGAAGAAGAAACCTCTCCCCCTCTAGTGGGGGGAGGAAAGAAGAGGAAGGCCGCCCCAACGGGGGAGGCCGAGGGGTCCAGGAAGAGGAAGACCCCTCCGCCGGACTACTCCCTCGACGCCGAAGAGGACGAAGAGGAGTGGCCAGACAGGGCCAAGCGTCCGGTGAAATCGTAAGTTCGGATATCAGAGTTACTCATGATGTTCCTTTGTCACGCAGCTTTCCTTAATGTCGATCATAATTATGCAGCCCGCCCCGGGCCGAACTCAACGAGTCATCGAGCGGCTCCCTGGATTCATCGAACGTGAACTCCGTTCCGCCCGCTGTCTCCCCCCGCACTGCAGACGATGCCGAAGTGGCGTCGCGACAAGCTCCGGGGCAGGAGGAGGTGGTCCTGGAGGAGCCGCAAGGCAACCCCCCGGACTCCAGGAGTAAAGGGGACAAGACCCCCCAGGGCTCCAAGTCCGGCTTTGAGCCGGACACCGTGCCGGAATCTTCAACAATTCCGGACCGCGGCAGGCGAACTCCTTCCAAGAGGAGCAAGCCTTCTAAGCCGGCAACCTCCGTCCAACCGGAGGCGCCGGACAATCTGCTGGAGGTGCTTGAAGGCGCCTCCATCGACGAGGAGCACCGTACTATTATGAGTACGGTGATCCAGAAGGTTCAGTCCGCCAAGAGCGGACTGACTGAAGCTTGCGCTAGCCTTCTAACAGGCTTCAAGGTAAGTAAAAATATGTAAAAATATTACCGCATAGACAGTAGCCCCTGATGCTCTGTTTGGCGTTCGGAAAGAAAAGCCGAATAGAGGATCTATTAAATTTCGCAGGAGTCTAACAATAAAGAGTCAATATGCGTATGCAGGCTTCGCTGCTATCCACCGCCGCACGGCGGAGGTGGGTGTCCTGAAACAGGACCTCGAGCGGACCGAGCAAGAGCTCGGCCTGGCCAAGCGGCAGCTCGAGGAAAAAGAAGGTAAGAAATACCTTACAGAAAAAGTGCCTATAGAGAGGCGTGATTGCAAAAAATAACAGGATTGTACTGCTTATTGTAGGGGCCACGACTGAGGTGGCGACCCTCAAGCAGGCGCTATCCGAGGCCGAAAGGAAAACGGCCGCGGAGCGCACCGAGCGAGAGAAACTTGGGGCTCAGGTCGGCGAGGTGCAGCAAGAGCTTCAGGCTCTCATGAAAAAACATGAGAGTTTGGAGCTTGAGTCAAAGACCCAAGCGTCCGAGCTCGCGGCGGCCCTTGAGACTGCCAAGTCTGCCAAGGCCGAAGCCCAAAAGGCCCTCCAAGAGTTGGAGGAGATGAAGAAGATAGCAGCGGGTAAGGCATTCTTTATGCAAAGCAGAAATATAAAAGTAAACTACTTGTTACTTACCCGAATCCAGAGCTCTCCAGGGGCATTCGCAGATCTTCCTCGCAGCATATCCGACGCCGCCGCATTTTACCGAGCCGAAGAGGGAAGCTCGACGGAGAAGGTGTTCTGGTCTCAGTATGCTGAGGCCGGACACCCTGTGCCCTTGAGCGACCAGCTGAAACAGCTGGTCGAGCTCCACAAGGCGGCCGAACAGGCCATGAAGGGCTTCATAGTTCGGCTGTGGCCCGGAGAGGCCCTGCCTGGGAGCTACTTCGGGCTGGTGCGGCGGCTGGTGGAGGCCTGTCCAAGGCTCGAGGTCATCAAGCGTCCGTCTGCATCGAAGGAGCCCGTAGGGCCCTTGCCCGTGCAAAGGTGCACTGGGGTAAGCTGGACGGTGAGAAGCTTGTGAGGGACGGGCCGCCGCCGGGGAAGGAGCATCGCAAGCCCGAGAACTACTATAAGGATGTTCTTGCGGGTGCCCGCCTTGTGGCGGATGAATGTACCAAGGATGTAATTTTTGAATGAACTCGCTCGTGTTTATCCTGTGCGCTGAAAACTTGTTCATAGGCGCTAAGCAATGCTTGTTGAATTTAAAATATTATTTTCTGTGCGGCCGTTTATCAAAAATTGAGAGATGGCCAGTCGTCGGCTTCTGCCCCCATGCCACTAGTGCTGGGGTGTTCGGGATAAACCTGAGCGCTCTTTTTCCCATAGTTGGGTCCTTCGAGGGAGGCGCTCAGCACAACGAACCAGGCAATCGGACTATAATGCTTGAACACTCTCACTTAGCCATAGAACTTTATAATTTTAAATTTCGGCGAAGCCCCTAGTTCGGAAGACCGAGTTCGGGGCGCTATCCACGCCTTGGCCGGACAAATCCGGCTCCTCGCTCGAAGCGGCATAAGTCTTTAGGGACTCGAAAAACCTCTCGAACAGCGACCGGTCTCTCGCCTCATCATGACAGTCAGTTTTAGCTTTCTCCACTGAGGTGCTTAACCCAGCTCAACCGGGGCACAATCGCAGTGGTTCTCCTAGTGCTACCTTAGCCGATATAGCGGAACGTAAGGCACCAAAACATAGGAGCCGGGCAAACCCAACTATTGACCCAAATCATGATTCGGAGCCGATGCATATAGTGCTATAAGTTCGGGGTGCCGCACTTGTGAAAGTGTACGGACTTCTCACGCCATATTGAAGGGTACTGAAGCCCCTGGCGTATTTGCCGTACCACCGTGTACGGGTGCAACATGTCATTAATGAACATATATAAAAGAGAGTAATGCAGAAAATAGACAAAGGCTATGCATTGTTTATAGAGAGGCTATTTATCAGAGCCGAACGATACAAATAGTGCGGTAAGCAAAAGATATTGGACTAGTTAGTATGTCCTGACCAGGGGCAGGCCGCGGAATTGTATTTAGAACAGGTATACCGCTCGTAACAGAGACCACCTGGGAGTTCCATAATGCAGCATGGTTTGTCTGCTTCCCTGGAGCTTGCATCGTTTGTGCGGCAGTCGAATTGCCGAACAGGTCGTCCAAAGTATGGAGTCCTGAAAGTAGGAAAAAATTAAAAAAAGAATCCGGCAGCCCCTAGTACGTTTTAAGCCGTATTTTGGGCGTGCCGTTATTGTGCCCCTTCCCCTGTGCCCAAGGTATTTCAAGGGCGTAGTTATGTACGTGAGGTACTGGTTTCGCTATGTCGCGAGAGCTGGGGTTGGGGCAGCATTGCTACGCTTGCTCAGAGTGTGCCAGGCGGTCCTGCTGTGGGTTACTCCGGGCACGCTTGGCAGTGTCTGGCTTTTTGATGGCCGGACTGGAGAATTGCCTGAGAAGGCTACTTTGTACCTCTGCTGCGAGAGCCGCCGTGTGCTCCTCCGTACGGAGGGAGCATTCGGTGTTTCCGTTGACCGTAATTACTCCTCGAGGGCCTGGCATCTTGAGCTTGAGATATGCGTAGTGCGGCACCGCATTGAACTTTGCGAATGCGGTTCGTCCGAGCAGGGCGTGATAGCCACTGCGAAACGGGACTATATCGAAGATTAACTCTTCGCTTCGGAAATTGTCCAGGGATCCGAAGACCACGTCAAGTGTTACTGAGCTTGTACAGTTCGCTTCTACACCTGGTATCATGCCTTTAAAGGTCGTTCTTGTGGGCTTAATCCTTGAGGGATCTATGCCCATTTTCCGCACTGTATCCTGATAAAGCAGGTTCAGGCTACTGCCGCCGTCCATGAGGACTCTTGTGAGATGAAATCCGTCGATGATTGGGTCGAGAACCAATGCGGCGAAGCCGCCATGACGGATGCTAGTGGGATGGTCCCTTCGATCAAAAGTGATCGGGCAGGAGGACCATGGGTTGAACTTTGGGGCGACTGGCTCTATCGCGTATACGTCCCGTAGCGCACGCTTCCGCTCCCGCTTGGGAATGTGGGTTGCGTATATCATGTTCACCGTCCGCACTTGTGGGGGAAAGCCCTTCTGTCCATTGTTGTTCGGCGGCTTGGGCTCCTCGTCGTCGCTGTGCAGCCCCTTGTCTCTGTTTTCGGCCCTTAACTTGCCTGCCTGCTTGAACACCCAACAATCCCTGTTAGTGTGATTGGCTGGCCTTTCGGGGGTGCCATGTATCTGGCACAAGCGATCGAGTATTCGGTCCAAACTGGACGGGCCCTGAGTATTCTTTTTGAATGGCTTTTTCCGCTGACCGGATTTATAGCCTTTGAATCCGGCATTGACTGCCGTGTCTTCATTGCTGTCGCTGTTAACGCGGCGTTTTTGCTTATTCCGACGTGTCCTGCCACTTTTGTCCTTGGTATCCGAATTACCAGGGTTCTTTGATAAGTTGTTACTGCGAGCTAGCCAGCTGTCTTCTCCCGCGCAAAAGCGGGTCATGAGTGTCGTGAGGGCTGCCATGGATTTCGGCTTTTCCTGTCCCAGGTGCCGGGCAAGCCACTCGTCGCGGATGTTATGCTTGAAGGCTGCTAGGGCCTCTGCGTCCGGACAGTCGACTATCTGGTTTTTCTTTGTTAGGAACCGTGTCCAGAATTGTCTGGCCGATTCCTCTGGCTGCTGAATTATGTGGCTTAAGTCGTCGGCATCCGGCGGTCGCACGTAAGTGCCCTGGAAGTTGTCGAGGAATGCGGCTTCCAGGTCCTCCCAAGAACCGATTGAGTCTGCTGGCAAGCTGTTAAGCCAATGCCGGGCCGGTCCTTTAAGTTTGAGCGGGAGGTATTTGATGGCGTGTAGATCATCGCCGCGTGCCATGTGGATGTGAAGGAGATAATCCTCGATCCATACCGCCGGATCTGTTGTGCCATCGTATGATTCGATGTTTACGGGTTTGAAACCCTCTGGGATTTTATGATCCATTACTTCATTCGTGAAGCATAGCGGGTGTGCGGCGCCTCTGTACTGGGCTATATCACGACGCAGCTCGGAAGAGCTATGTCTGTTGTGTTCGGCCCGGCCGGATTTGTTGTATCCGGAGTGAAGATCATTGTCACATGCCGTAGGGCGCCTGCGCGATCCGTAGATCGATCTTGTTTGTCTTGCCTTATCCTCCAGTATGTCTCGCAGGTCGGGCGCATTTTCCCGTGCCTTAGTTGAGCGGCGTCGGGGCATGGCTTGGGTGGAGGGCCGAGAGGCCTCTCTGTCGCGGCCGCGAGGTGGCCGGTCTGCCATGTCATGCGCTGGTGATGTAGGTGCTTCCTCCTCTGATCGGGGGTAGCGGCCTGCGCTTCGGGTAACTCTTGGAGGGGCGTTCGAGTTCATACTCTTCGGCCGCAAGGACTTCAGTCCATCTGTCAGCTAGCAAATCTTGGGCAGCTCTAAGCTGTTGCTGCTTTTTCTTGAGGCTGCTTGCCGTGGCTAAAAGCCTGCGTTTAAAACGCTCTTGTTCGGCGGGGTCTGATGGTATGACGAATTCGTCGTCATCGAGGCTTGCCTCGTCTTCAGAGGGAGGCGTATAGTTATCATCCTCGACCTCTCGGTCTGCCCCTCTCTCATGAGGGCTGGCTTCTCCATCTTCCTGTGCCAAATCTTGCTGAGGTGGGTGTTCTTCGGCGCTATCCAGGGTAGTATTATCTCCCGTGCCGGAATCACCATTTTTACTTTGGCGGGATTTAGAGCGGCGCCGCTGACGCCGGCGCTTTGGCTGTTTCTTGGGGGCGTCATCCCCCACCGTTCCATCGCCATCTCCATCTTTTGGAGTATCCACCATATATGTGTCATATGACGAGGTGGCCTTCCAGCGCCCTACAGGTGCTGGTTCCTGTTCGTCTCCTACATCGTCGTCTATGCCGTCGATGTCTTCGGAGCTGAAGTCAAGCATGTCGGTTAGATCATCGACAGTGGCTACAAAGTGGGTGGTGGGTGGGCTTTGAATTTCCTCATCGTCCGTATCCCACCTTCGCTAACCGTAGTCCGGCCAGGGCTCTCCTGATAAAGAGAGAGACTTAAGAGAATTCAAGATGTCGCCAAAGGGCGAATGCTGAAAGATGTCTGCGGCGGTGAACTCCATTATCGGCGCCCAGTCGGATTCGATTGGCAGGGGCGCGGGGGGTTCGGAGTCCGAGGAGGAGTCCGGATCCTCGAAGTCATGGGTCGTGCAGAGTGCGGGGCTAGCATTCGGCTCGATCGCCTTTGAGATCGCAGCCCCCGAGGTGACGTGCAACCGCTCATCCTCGATTGACACAATTGGATCCGAATTAAGGGTCAGAGTTGGTGCGTTTGCAACCTCCGGGATACTGTTCGGTGACAGAGCTAGATCATGCCGCGCGAGACAGTGCGGCGCGCTTGGTTGTGGCTCGAATCCATCGAAGATCAAATCTCCGCGGATGTCTGCCATGTAGTTTAGGCTTCCAAACCTGACTTGATGGCCAGGGGCGTAGCTTTCGATCTGCTCCAGGTGGCCAAGCGAATTGGCCCGTAGTGCGAAGCTGCCGAAGACGAAGATCTGTCCGGGGAGAAAAGTCTCACCCTGGACCGCATCGTTGTTGATGATCAAAGGAGCCATCGGGCCTAAAGGCGACGACACAGAGGAACTCTCAATGAAAGCACCAATGTCGGTGTCAAAACCGGCGGATCTCGGGTAGTGGGTCCCGAACTGTGCGTCTAGGCTGGATGGTAACAGGAGGCAGGGAACACGATGTTTTACCCAGGTTCGGGCCCTCTTGATGGAGGTAAAACCCTACGTCCTGCTTGATTAATATTGATGATATGGGTAGTACAAGAGTAGATCTACCACGAGATCAAGGAGGCTAAACCCTAGAAGCTAGCCTATGGTATGATTGTTGTATATGGGGTTGATTGCCTACGGACTACAACCCTCCGGTTTATATAGACACCGGATAGGGTTAGGGTTACATAAAGTCGGTTACAATGGTAGGAGATCTTGAATATCCGCATCGCCAAGCTTGCCTTCCACGCCAAGGAAAGTCCCATTCGGACACGGGACGAAGTCTTCAATCTTGTATCTTCATAGTCCTGGAGTCCGGCTGAAGGTATAGTCCGGCTACCCGAACATCCCCTAATCCAGGACTCCCTCAACTAGGGAGAAGGGAGTCTGCCCGGTAGCCCGATTTGGTGTCATTCCGAGGGACCAGAGGACTACTGGCAGCTCATTGATCCATCGCCTGCCGTGCTTCTATAGCATATCAAATGTTCTTGTCTTGAGTCCTTGCAGCACTTCAGTGTTCGCCCTCTCGGCTTGTCCATTGCTTCTGGGATGTGCCATAGAGGCAAATGAGATCTTGCTTCCGAGGGCATGAACATATTGCATGAAGGCGCGGCTCGTAAACTGGGTGTCGTTCTTAGTAATGATCCTTGCAGGGACTCCGAAGCAGCACACCAGTCCTTTCAAGAACTTGATAGCTGACTGAGTAGTCACCTTTCTCACGGAAGCTACTTCTGGCCACTTTGTAAACATGTCGATAGCAATGAACAAGAATTCAAAGCCCCCGGCAGCTCAAGGGAAAGGGCAGAGGATATCGAGCCCCCAGACCGAAAACGGCCATGACAAAGGGATTGTCTAAAGAGCTTGGGAAGGTAGGTGGATGTTCTTGGAATGGAACTGGCATGCTTCACACTTGGTGACTAGCTCGACCGCATCTTGGAGGGTTGTGGGCGAATACAATCCTTTCTGGAATGCTTTCCCAACTAATGCCCTTGATCCAACGTGGGAGCCGCACATGCCTTTGTCTATCTCTGCCAGCAATTCCTTTCCCTCTTCCCGGCAGATGCACTTCAATTTCACACCATTGGGCATCCTTCTGTATACAATGTCATCGACAAACTGATACATACTGGCCCTAAGGGCTACTCTTTTAGCTTCATCTTGCTCATCGGGGAGTTCTCCAGTTTGGAGGTAATGGACTATGTGCCTTGCCCAAGTTGGAGTCTGAGGCTCGGCAACAAGGACTAGCGGCACCTCCTCATCTGTGGGAGCGCACTTCTCGTTTGCGGGGACCATTGGCCCGGCTAGAGAGTGCGGTCTGACAAGTGATGAGGAGTTGTTTCCGACGGGGTCCCTACCAGGAGCCCAGGGAGGCTCTACCAGGAGAGGCTTACCGGAGTCCAACTTCCTCCTTTTTCTGGCCATTGTTGTCGGGGATACAGAGGGTTGAGTAAGGTGGAGAACAAAAGTTCCTGGTTCCAAAGGAAGCTTTTGCGTAGCACACTTTGACACATGATCAGCTATGCTGTTTTTCGCACGGGGTACGTGCTCTGTTTGCAATCCGTCAAAGCGCTTCTCCAATCTCCTCACTTCGTCAATGTATGCCTCCATCAATGGACTTTGGTAATCCTTGTTGACTTGTCTCACCAAAAGCTGTGAATCTCCTCGAATGACCAGCTTCTTTATTCCCAATTCTACGGCAATCCTGAGCCTGGCAAGGAGCCCTTCATACTCTGTTGTATTGTTGGTTGCCTCCTCCCGGGCAAAGTACATTTGGACGATGTACTTCAAGTGCTCCCTAGAGGAGGCAACGAGAAGCACGCCAGCCCCTGCACCTTGTAGAGAAAAGGCGCCATCAAAATACATGATCCATTCTTGGGGCGCTTCCTTACTGGGGATAACTGTCTCCAACATTTCTTCGTTAGGGGTTGGCGTCCATTCTGCAATAAACTCTGCCAATGCCCTGCTCTGAATGGTTGAGGTGCTCTCAAACTTTAGGCCAAAGCTGGACAACTCCAAAGCCCACTCCACTATTCTGCCAGTAGCCTTAGGGTTTGGAGTATCCTTTGCAATGGAAAGCGAGTGGCAACCATAATCTCATGGGCTTGGAAGTAGTGGTGCAGTTTCCTTGAGGCCATGATGAGGCAAAAAATCTACTTTTGCATGCCAGAGTACCTTAACCTAGCCCCTGCAACAGGGAGCTAACGAAGTACACTGGGCGCTGCACCACTTTCTTCCTTGTCGCGTCCTTGGGGTTGCCATTGCTGCCGTGCTCTTCTTTACCTTGATCCTCTTCTGGTCCTGCCAGGCTTTGTTCACTCTCTGTTTCCTCTACTTCCTGTTGTGCCCCCAAGGCTGCACTAACCACTTGATTAGTCGCCGCCAAGTACAGCAGCAACGGTTCTTGTGGTCTGGGGGCAACCAAAGTAGGCACAAAGGACAAGTAGGCCTTCAAATCTGGCAAAGCTGTGTCTGCTTCCGGGGTCCACTTCATAGGTCCTGCCTTCTTCAAGATCTTGAAGAATAGCAAGGCGCACTCGGCAGACTTTGAGATGAATCTGCTAAGTGCGACAACACATACTGTCAAGCGCCTCACATCTTTGACTGTTCTAGGTGCTTGGATCTGCTCGATGGCCTTGATCTTGTCGGGGCTGGCTTCGATCCCACAATGGGATACGAAGAACCCAAGTAGCTTGCCAGAGGGGACACCAAACACACATTTCTCCGGATTTAGCTTCAAGTTGATCTTGCGCAGATTAGCAAATGTTTCCTCCAAATCCTGGATGAGGGTTACCTTGTCCTTGGTTTTCACCACAATATCATCCATATAAGCCTCAATGCTTCTCTGCAACTGCGGCTCAAAACCAATCTGGACTGCTCTTGCGAAAGTGGACCCGACACTCTTTAATCCGAATGGCATGCGGAGAAAGCATTACGTAACACATGGGGTGATGAACGAGGTCTCCTCTTCGTCTTCCTTGGACATGAAGATCTGATGATATCCAGAGTATGCATCTATAAAGGAGAGCAAATCACATCCTGAAGTGGAGTCTACGATCTGGTCGATGCGCGGCAAGGGAAATGGGTCCTTCGGGCAAGCTTTGTTGAGATCTGTGAAATCTATGCAAAGCCTCTGTTTCCCGTTAGCCTTGTGAATGACCACTGGGTTTGCTAACCATGTTGGATGTAGCACTCCTATGACCAAACAAACTGCCTCAAGCTTCTTAATCTCCTCTACAATGAACTGCTACCTCTCCAAGGCCTGCTTCCGAACTTTCTGCTTGACAGGTCGGGCATGTGGGCAGACAGCAAGGTGGTGCTCGATTAACTCCCTGAGAACACCGGGGATATTAGATGGTTGCGAGGCAAACACATCAATATTCGCCCATAGGAAGGCAAAGAGCACGCTTTCCTATTTGTCATCAAGGGCAGCGCTGATAGTGAAGGTACCATCAATGCTAGCCGGCCCTGCTGGGACTTTCTTCACTTGCGGTGCAGCAACCTTGGATCTCTTGCTGTTGGAACTCTCCGGCAAGTCATCGACATGCGCAGCGCACTCTGGAGAGGTACACTTCCCGGATTCCTTGCTGGTGTCCCTTCTATCCTTCTTCTTTCCTTTGCTTTCCTTGGCGAGAATTGTCGTTGCCGCAGCCTCAGCCGCGACTGCATCCTGGTACATCTTGTCCATGCAAATGATCGTGTCTTTCTCATTTGATGGAATGGCAATGACTCCCACTGGCCCTGGCATCTTCAAGATGTTGTAGGCATAGTGAGATGCTGCCATGAACTTTGCCAAAGTTGGGCACCCAAGGATCCCATTGTATGGCAGGGGGAGGTCAACCACGTCTAACACAACCTTCTCAGTTCGGTAGTTCAATTCTCCCCCAAATGTCACTAGCAACGTGATCTTTCCCTTGGGACGGATCCTGCCGGGATTAATTCCTTGAAACGTGCCCATGACCTTTAGTTCCTCCTCTGCTATCTGAAGCTTGCTAATCACCTTTGGGGAAATCAGATTCAACTCGGCCCCGTTGTCGACCAACATCTTTGGGACCTTGAGGTTGCGAATTGTTGGAGAGACCAACAATCGCAAGCACCCTACCACAGTGCTGCGTTCAGGATGGTCCTCTTCGTCAAAGATGATGGGCGTGCGTGACCATTTGAGGGGCTTCCAAAACTCTGCCGCTGGCTCCACGGCATTAACCTCACATGCCCACTGCTTGAGCTAGCGGTGAGAGGAGTGCAAAGATGCACCCCCGTCGATGCACAGGGCGTCATTGGCCTTCTGGAATTCCTGCTCGCTGGTTTCCTCTTCATCCCCTCCATCACTCTCATCAAGGCAAACTTCCTTCTCACGGCCCCTGGCGGGTTTTCCTTGGTTCCGAAAGGCCTTGCCGGGTGATACGTCCATTTTGCATCATGCTTTCATATCAATATTTATTGTATTATGGGATGTTATTACACATTATATCACAATACTTATGCCCATTCTCTCTTATTTTACAAGGTTTACATGAAGAGGGGGAATGCCGGCAGCTGGAACTCTGGGCTGGAAAAGAAGCAAATATTAGAGACCTATTTTGCACATCTCCAAAAGTCATGAAACTTCACGAGAGCACGTTTCAGAATATATAAAAAATATTGGGCGAAAGAAGTACCAGAGGGGGGCCACCCATCGTCCACGAGGGTGGGGGCGCGCCCTACCCCCCTGGGCACGCCCCCTGCCTCGTGGCCCCCCTGGCAACCCTCTAATGCCTATCTTTGGCTATATGGACTCTTTCATGGAGAAAAAATCATAAGCAAGCTTTCGGGACGAAACTCCGCTGCCACGAGGCGGAACCTTGGCGGAACCAATCTAGGGCTCCGGCGGAGCTGTTCTGCCGGGGAAACTTCCCTCCGGGAGGGGGAAATCATCACCAACGATCCTCTCATTGGGAGGGGGTCAATCCCCATCAACATCTTCACCAGCACCATCTCATCTCAAACCCTAGTTCATCTCTTGTATCCAATCTTTGTCCCAAAACCTCAGATTGGTACCTGTGGGTTGCTAGTAGTGTTGATTACTCCTTGTAGTTGATGCTAGTTGGTTTACTTGGTGGAAGATCATATGTTCAGATCCATTATGCATATTAATACTCCTCTGATTATGAACATGAATATGATTTGTGAGTAGTTACATTTGTTCCTGAGGACAAGGGAGAAGTCTTGCTATAAGTAGTCATGTGAATTTGGTATTCGTTCGATATTTTGATGAGATGTATGTTGTCTTTCCTCTAGTGGTGTCATGTGAACATCGACTACATGCCACTTCACCATTGTTTGGTACTAGAGGAAGGCATTGGTAAGTAATAAGTAGATGATGGGTTGCTAGAGTGACAGAAGCTTAAACCCTAGTTTATGCGTTGCTTCGTAAGGGGCTGATTTGGATCCATATGTTTAATGCTATGGTTAGGTTTACCTTAATACTTCTGTTGTAGTTGCAGATGCTTGCAATAGGGGTTAATCATAAGTGGGATGATTGTCCAAGGAAGGACAGTACCCAAGCACCGGTCCACCCACATATCAAATTATCAAAGTACCGAAAGCGAATCATATGAGCGTGATGAAAACTAGCTTGACGATACCCATGTGTCCTCGGGAGCGCTTTCCTTTATATAAGAGTTTGTCCAGGCTTGTCCTTTGCTAAAAAAAAGGATTGGGCCATCTTGCTGCACCTTATTTACTTTTACTATTTGTTACCCGTAACCAATTACCTTATCACAAAACTATATGTTACCGATAATTTCAATGCTTACAGAGAATACCTTGCTGAAAACCGCTTATCATTTCCTTCTGCTCCTCGTTGGGTTCAACACTCTTACTTATCGAAAAGGCTACGATAGATCCCCTACACTTGTGGGTCATCAAGAATCTTTTCTGGCGCCGTTTCCGGGGAGTGAAGCGCCTTTGGTAGGTGGAATTTGTTAAGGAAAAATTTATATAGTGTGCTGAAATTTACTGTCACTTGTTACTATGGAACATAATCCTTTGATGGGCTTGTTCGGGGTATCTTAACCCCGACCAGTAGAGAAAAGAGTTGCTCCTCAACCTACTGAACCTACTAAAAATGTTTACTTTGAAATTCCTTCGGGTATGATAGAGAAACTGCTAGCTAATCCTTTTACAGGAGATGGAACATTGCATCCCGATTTGCACCTAATCTATGTGGATGAAGTTTGTGGATTATTTAAGATTGTAGGTATGCCCGACGATGTTATCAAGAAGAAGGTCTTCCCTTTATCTTTGAAGGGAGAGGCATTGACATGGTCTAGGCTATGTGATGATATGGGATCATGGAACTACAACCGATTGAAATTGGAATTTCATCAGAAGTTTTATCCTATGCATCTTGTTCATCGTGATCGTAATTATATATAGAATTTTTGGCCTCTTGAAGGAGAAAGCGTCGCTCAAGCTTGGGGGAGGCTTAAGTCAATGTTATATTCATGCCCCAATCATGAGCTCTCAAGAGAAATGATGGTTCAAAAATTTTATGCTCGGCTTTCTCTTAGTAATCGCTCCATGCTCGATACTTCTTGTATTGGATCTTTTATGATGAAGACTATTGAATTCAAATGGGATTTATTGGAAAGAATTAAACGCAACTCTGAATATTGGGACCTCGACGAAGGTAAGGAGTCAGGTATAACACCTAAGTTTGATTGTGCTAAATATTTTATGGATACCGATGCTTTCCGTGAATTTAGCACTAAATATGGACTTGACTCTGAGATAGCAGCTTCTTTCTGTGAATCCTTTGCTACTCATGTTGATCTCCCTAAGGAGAAGTGGTTTAAATATAATCCTCCCATTGAAGTAAAAGTAGTTGCACCTATTAAAGTTGAAGAAAAAACTATCACTTATAATGATCATGTTGTTCCTACTGCTTATATTGAGAAACCACCTTTCCCTGTTAGAATAAAGGATCATGCTAAAGCTTCAATTGTGGTTTGCAAGAGTAATACTAGAACAACTACTCCCTCTAAGCAAATTAAAGTTGAACCTAGTGTTGCTATGGTTAAAGATCTCTTGGCCGATAATATTGATGGGCATGTTATTTACTTCTATGATGAAGCTGCTAGAATTGCTAGACCCGATACTAAAAGCAAACATAGACCTGTTGTAGGCATGCCTATTATTTCTGTTAAAATAGGAGATCATTAATATCATGGCTTATGTGATATAGGTGCTAGTGCAAGTGCAATACCTCATTCCTTATACAAAGAAATTATGCATGATATTGCACCTGCTGAGTTAGAAGAAATTGATGTTACAATTAAGCTTGCCAATGGAGACACTATTTCACCAGTTGGGATTGTTAGAGATGTTCAAGTCTTGTGTGGGAAAGTCAAATATCCTGCTAATTTTCTTGTTCCTGGTTCCCCACAAGATGACTTTGTTCCCATTATATTTGGTAGAACCTTCTTGAATACTGTTAATGCTAAGATATATTGCAATAAGGATATTGTATCTGTTGGTTTAGGGGATATGTCTCATGAATTTAATTTTGCTAAGTTTCGTAGACAACTCCATGATAAAGAATTGCCTAGTAAAGATGAAATTATTGGTCTTGCTTCTATTGTTGTGCCTCCTACTGATCCTTTAGAACAATATTTGCTAGACCATGAAAATGATATGTTTATGAATGAAAGAAGGGAATTAGATGAAGTATTCTTTAAACAGGGTCCTATTTTGAAACATAACTTGCATGTTGAAATTCTAGGGGATCCTCCTTCACCCGAGGGTGATCCCGTGTTTGAGCTTAAACCTTTACCTGATACTCTTAAATATGCTTATCTTGATGAGAAAGAGATATATCCTGTTATTATTAGTGCTAACCTTTCAGAGCATGAAGAAAAGAAATTATTGAAAACTCTGAAGAAGCACCGTGCTGCTATTGGATATACTCTTGATGATCTTAAGGGCATTAGTCCCACTCTCTGCCAGCACAAAATAAAATTGGAGAAAGACGCGAAACCGGTTGTTGATCACCAACGACGGTTAGATCCTAAGATGAAAGAAGTGGTAAGGAAAGAAATACTAAAGCTTCTGAAGGCAGGTATAATTTATCCCGTTGCTGATAGTTAGTGGGTAAGTAATGTCCATTGTATCCCTAAGAAGGGAGGTATCACTATAGTTCCTAAGGATAAAGATGAACTGATCCCACAAAGAATTGTTACAGGTTATAGAATGGTAATTAATTTTCGCAAATTAAATAAAGCTACTAAAAAGGATCATTACCATTTACCTTTTATTGATCAAATGCTAGAAAGATTATCCAAACATACTCACTTTTGCTTTCTAGATGGTTATTCTGGTTTCTCTCAAATACCGGTGTCAAAAGAGGATCAAGAAAAGAAAACTTTTACTTGCCCTTTCGGTACCTGTGCTTATAGACGTATGCCTTTTGGTTTATGCAATGCACCGGCTACTTTTCAAAGATGTATGACTGCTATATTCTCTGACTTTTGTGAAAAGATTGTTGAGATTTTCATGGATGATTTCTCTGTTTATGGAACTTCTTTTGATGATTGCTTAAGCAACCTTGATCGAGTTTTGCAGAGATGTGAAGAAACTAATCTTGTCTTGAATTGGGAGAAGTGCCACTTTATGGTTAATGAAGGTATTGTCTTGGGGCCTAAAATTTCTGAAAGAGGTATTGAAGTTGATAAAGCTAAGGTTGATGCTATTGAAAAGATGTCGTGTCCTAAGGACATTAAAGGTATAAGAAGCTTCCTTGGTCATGCCAGTTTTTATAGGAGGTTCATGAAGGACTTCTCTAAAATTTCTCGGCCTCTGACTAATCTCTTACAAAAAGATGTTCCTTTTGTGTTTGATGATGACTGTGTAGAAGCATTTGAAATACTTAAGAAAGCTTTGGTTTCTGCACCTATTGTTCAGCCTCCTGATTGGAATTTACCATTTGAAATTATGTGTGATGCTAGTGATTATGCTGTAGGGGTTGTTCTAGGACAAAGAGTTGATAAGAACTTAAATGTTATTCAATATGCTAGTAAAACTCTAAACGGTGCCGAGAGAAACTATGCTACTACTGAAAAGGAATTTTTAGCAGTTGTATTTGCTTGTGATAAGTTTAGACCTTGCATTGTTGATTCTAAAGTAACTGTTCACACTGATCATGCTGCTATTAAATATCTTATGGAAAAGAAAGATGCTAAACCTAGACTTATTAGATGGGTTCTCTTGCTTCAAGAATTTGATTTGCATATTATTGATAGAAAGGGAGCTGAGAACCCCGTTGCAGACAACTTGTCTAGGTTAGAGAATGTTCTTGATGACCCACTACCTATTGATGATAGCTTTCCTGATGAACAATTAGCTGTCATAAATTCTTCTCGTACTGCTCCATGGTATGCTGACTATGCTAATTATATTTTTGCTAAGTTTATACCACCTAGTTTCACATACCAACAAAAGAAAAAGTTCTTCTATGATTTAAGGCATTACTTTTGGGATGACCAACACCTTTATAAAGAAGGAGTAGATGGTGTTATTAGACGTTGTGTACCTGAGCATGAACAGGAACAAATCCTACGCAAGTGTCACTCCGAGGCTTATGGAGGACACCATGCTGGAGACAAAGCTGCACATAAGGTATTGCAATCCGGTTTTTATTGGCCTACTCTCTTCAAGGATGCCCGTAAGTTTGTCTTGTCCTGTGATGAATGTCAAAGAATTAGTACTATTAGTAGACATCAAGAAATGCCTATGAATTATTCACTTGTTATTGAACCATTTGATGTTTGGGGCTTTGATTATATGGGACAGTTTCCTTCCTCTAATGGGTATACACATATTTTAGTTGCTATTGATTACGTAAGTGGGTAGAATCTATTCCAACTAGTAGTGCTGATCATAACACCTCTATTAAGATGCTTAAAGAAGTTATTTTTTTCGAGGTTTGGAGTCCCTAGATATTTAATGACTGATGGTGGTTCACATTTTATTCATGGTGCCTTTCGTAAAATGCTTGCTAAGTATGATGTTAATCATAAAATTGCATCTCCATACCACCCATAGTCTAGTGGTCAAGTAGAACTGAGCAATAGAGAGCTTAAATTAATTTTGCAAAAGACTGTTAATAGATCTAGAAAGAATTGGTCCAATAAACTTGATGATGCATTATGGGCTTATAGAACTGCATATAAGAATCCTATGGGTATGTCTCCGTATAAGATGGTTTATGGTAAAGCATGTCATTTACCTCTTGAACTAGAACATAAGGCATATTGAGCCATTAAAGAGCTTAATTATGATTTCAAACTTGCCGGTGAGAAGAGGCTTTTTGACATTAGCTCACTTAATGAATGGAGAACCCAGGCTTATGAAAATGCCAAACTATTTAAAGAAAAAGTTAAAAGATGGCATGATAAAAGGATACAGAAACGTGAGTTTAATGTTGGTGATTATGTATTGTTATACAACTCTTGTTTAAGATTTTTTGCAGGCAAACTCCTCTCTAAATGGGAAGGCCCTTACGTCATCGAGGAGGTCTATCGTTCCGGCGCCATAAAAATCAACAACTTCGAAGGCAGAAATCCGAGGGTGGTGAACGGTCAAAGAATCAAACATTATATCTCAGGTAATCCCATAAATGTTGAAACCAATGTTATTGAAACTGTAACCCAGGAGGAATACATAAGGGACACTTTCCAGAACGTTTTAGACTCCGAAAAGGAATAGGTATGTGGTACGGTAAGTAAACCGACTCCAAAATAGTTCTAATGACATTTTTTCTCTGTTTTGGAATATTTAAGAAAATATGAAAATAAGAAGTAGTCCGGAAAGGACACGAGGCTTCCACGAGGGTGGAGGGCACGCCCTACCCCCTTGGGCGCGCCCCCTTGCCTCGTGGGCACCTCGTGCGCTCTCCGGACTCCGTTTTCTTGCACAATACTTCTTTTGGTCGGTAAAAATTCACTATATAATCTCTCGAAGGTTTTGACCACCATATCACCCAAATATCTCCTGGCTTTGTTTAGAGCTATTCCTGCTACATATTTGAGCAATATGTCATCCCAGGATTCAGAGGGAGAAAGCTATGTGGCTGATTACCTTGCAGATCATAAGGTCTACGGGGACTTGGAGCATTGTGGTTGGACCACGGAGTAAGAAGAAGACTATGAGCCTAAGGGAAAGGAGGAGACGAGCACAAACGAAGATGACGTCCCATTACCTCAACCTGGGGACATGCATGTGGAGTTCAAAAAGTCAAGCCTTCCCGATAGAGCAAAGAAACCTAATATCGAGTTTATCCCTTTTCGCCTCTTGCAGGAGAACAAACAAGAACTATGCAAAAAGGTATTATGCCTTGAGTGGGAGATCAGTGACCTAAGGGAGCAAAATTCTATCCTCAAGCGCAAATTGAGGAAGAAGCACATGCCATCAACAACTCCATCATCGCCACCTCCGAGGAAGGAGACATAAACACATGGGTATGGGCACTCCCCTTGGCAACTTCCAAGCTTGGGGGAGTGCCCCGGTATCGTATCACCATCACACTTTTATCTTTACCATTTTGCTTAGTTCGATCCTTTTGGTAATATCTTGATCTAGTAGAATAAAAGTTTTAGTATGATCTAGTTTTGAGTTTTGCTTTATGATCCTTCTATGTAATCGAGTCCGTGAGCTATATATAATAAAGATTAGTGTTGAGTCAAGGGCTTGATTATCTTGCTATGATCTTGAGGGAATAAAATAAAAGAGAAAGAATAAAAAAAATAAAGAGATCATATGGATCTTATGGAGAGTAATGACTTCACATATAAAGAGTATGATGAATAAAAATTGTTGAGGGTTGACAAGCATAGTTTTGGTCATCATTGCAATTAATAGGAAGTAATAAAGAAAGGGAGGTTTTCACATATAAATATACTATCTTGGACATCTTTTATGATTGTGAGCACTCATTAAAATATGACATGCTAAAGAGTTGACATTGGACAAGGAAGACAACGTAATGGGTTATGTCTTCTTACATGTGAAATAAATTATATTGGCATGGATCATCCAACATGTTGAGCTTGCCTTTCCCTCTAATGCTAGCCAATTTCTTTTCACCAAGTAGAGATACTACTTGTGCTTCCAAATATCCTTAAACCCAGTTTTGCCATGAGAGTCCACCATATCTACCTATGGATTGAGTAAGATCCTTCAAGTAAGTTGTCATCGTTGCAAGCAATAAAAATTGCTCTCTAAATATGTATGACTTATTAGTGTGGAGAAAATAAGCTTTATACGTTCTTGTGATGTGAAAGAAATAAAAGTGACGGACTGCATAATAAAGGTCCATGTCACAAGTGGCAATATAAAGTGACGTTCTTTTGCATTAAGATTTTGTGCATCCAACCATAAAAGCACATGACAACCTCTACTTCCCTCTGCGAAGGGCCTATCTTTTATTCTTGTCTTATAATTCATGCAAAGAGTCACGGTGATCTTCACCTTTCCTTTTTACATTTTATCCTTTGGCAAGCACAATGTGTTGGAAAGATTCTGATATATATAGCTAATTGGATGTGAGTTTTCATGAACTATTATTGTTGACATTACCCTTGAGGTAAAAGGTTGGGAGGCAAAACTATAAGCCCCTATCTTTCTCTGTGTCCGATTAAAACTTCATAACCATAAATTCGCGTGAGTGTTAGCAATTGTGAAAGACTAAAGGATAGTTGAGTATGTGGACTTGCTGAAAAGCTCTTATATTGAATCTTCCCTATGTTATGATAAATTGCAATTGCTTCAATGTCTGAGATTATAGTTTGTTGGTTCTCAATGAAGTTTCTGATTCATACATGAAATTGTGATTGAATTTTTACTTTAGCATAAGAGATCATATGACAATATATATACGTTGCTGTTATAATAATGCTCATGATGCCCTCATGTCCGTATTTTATTTTACCGACACCTCTATCTCTAAGCATGTGGGCATATTTTTCGATTTCGGCTTTCGCTTGAGGACAAGCGAGGTCTAAGCTTGGGGGAGTTGATGCCTCCATTTTGCATCATGCTTTCATATCAATATTTATTGCATTATGGGCTGTTATTACACATTATATCACAATACTTATGCCCATTCTCTCTTATTTTACAAGGTTTACATGAAGAGGGGGAATGCCGGCAGCTGGAATTCTGGGCTGGAAAAGGAGCAAATATTAGAGACCTATTCTGCACATCTCCAAAAGTCCTGAAACTACACGGGAGCATGTTTCAGAATATATAAAAAATATTAGGCGAAAGAAGTACTAGAGGGGGGCCACCCACCGTCCACGAGGGTGGGGGCGCGCCCTACCCCCTGGGCGCGCCCCCTGCCTCGTGGGCCCCCTAGCAGCACTCTAATACCCATCTTTGGCTATATGGAGTCTTTCATGGAGAAAAAAATCATAAGAAAACTTTCGGGACGAAACTCCGCCGCCACGAGGCGGAACCTTGGCGGAACCAATCTAGGGCTCCGGTGGAGCTGTTCTGCCGAGGAAACTTCCCTCCGGGAGGGGGAAATCATCACCAACGATCCTCTCATCGGGAAGGGGTCAATCTCCATCAACATCTTCACCAGCACCTTCTCATCTCAAACCCTAGTTCATCTCTTGTATCCAATCTTTGTCCCAAAACCTCAGATTAGTACCTGTGGGTTGCTAGTAGTGCTGATTACTCCTTGTAGTTGATGCTAGTTGGTTTACTTAGTGGAAGATCATATGTTCAGATCCATTATGCATATTAATACTCCTCTAATTATGAACATGAATATGATTTGTGAGTAGTTATGTTTGTTCCTGAGGACATGGGAGAAGTCTTGCTATAAGTAGTCATGTGAATTTGGTATTCGTTCGATATTTTGATGAGATGTATGTTGTCTTTCCTCTAGTGGTGTCATGTGAACATCGACTACATGCCACTTCACCATTGTTTGGGCCTAAAGGAAGGCATTGGGAAGTAATAAGTAGATGATGGGTTGCTAGAGTGACAGAAGCTTAAACCCTAGTTTATGCGTTGCTTCGTAAGGGGCCGATTTGGATACATATGTTTCATGCTATGGTTAGGTTTACCTTAATACTTCCGTTGTAGTTGCGGATGCTTGCAATAGGGGTTAATCATAAGTGGGATGCTTGTCCAAGGAAGGACAGTACCCAAGCACCGGTCCACCCACACATCAAATTATCAAAGTACCGAACGCGAATCATATGAGCGTGATGAAAACTAGCTTGATGATAATTCCCATGTGTTCTTGGGAGCGTTCTCCTTTATATAAGAGTTTGTCCAGGCTTGTCCTTTGCTACAAAAAGGATTGGGCCATCTTGCTACACCTTATTTACTTTTACTATATGTTACCGGGGGCGGTTTGCTTCACCACCTCGGCCCTTTCCGCCAGCGCCATTCTGACATTTTTCCTTGTCACGCTTCTCATATTCAGCCCTCTGCCTCTTGACGAGCCGCTCTACCTGATGACACTCTTGTAGATCATGGCCCTTGGTCCGATGAATCTTGCAATACGGCCCATCACTTTCCCCAGCCTTCTTGGCAGCGGCAGCCGCCCGGCAGTCAGCGCACGCGGCAGCTTCCTTGCTGCGGGCTTCAGCCTTAACCTTCTTGCTGGTACTAGGAGTACCCGATCCTTCAACGATCATCACTGCCTTATCCTTGCGCCTCTTGTTGCGCTTCTTATTCTTCTTCTTCTGGCTAGTGGATACATCATCATCTTCTGGGTCGATGTTGACACAATCCTCCTCTCCGGGAAGTTTCCTTCCTTCCTCCACCCGAGCACACTTGTCCACCAAGGTGTAAAGCTCCTTCACAGTATTGAGCAACCGCATGTTGATTTTGGAACGTATCCTGCGGTTACGCACATTGGACTAGAAAGATGCTATCACCACTGCTGGGCAGATATCTGGAATGTACCTGTGGACTCTACTGAATCTCTGCAAATACTTCCGTAGAATCTCTCCCTCTTTCCCCTGGAGAAGCTGCAAGTCGCTGGGCCACCCTGGTTCTTGATGGCCGCCCGTGAAGGTGCCAACGAACTCATGGCACAGGTCAGCCCAAGACGAGATGGAGTTCTCCAGTTAGTGCATCAGCCAAGACCTCACATTGGACTTGAGCGCCAAAGGGAAGTAGTTGGCGAACACCTTATCATCTCTTCCCCTGGCAGCTTGAATAATAGTGATGGTGTAGATGCTCAAGAACTCTGCCGGGTTCAGCCTCCCATCGTAGTTCTCGCGTATCTCTGGGTTGAACGTGCAAGCGGATGGCCAGCGGACTTGACGTAGCTCACGAGTAAAGGCAGGGCACCCAACCTCAAAAGGCAGGTACCCGCCGTCCTCGAGCGCTGGCTCGTCGACGCCGGGGCCATCGCCCCCATTGGTCAAACGGTGGTCGTCGCGATGTCATTTAATGAGATACGCGCGCCTCCCCGCCATCGATCCTCAGGGGCTTGCCATTGGCCTGGACGTGCTCGAGGGTCGGAAGAGGCCATCGAGACGTTGTGAGGTTCCTAGTTTCGCGGCTCCCGCGCTGACTGCTGTAGTGGGGACTGCACAGTGAGGGTGCCCCCTTCCGTGCGGCCAGCAGTGCGGGCTGTCGTTGTTGCTTGGGGAGGTCATGGCGGGCCAACTCACTGTGAGCCCCCAGCCTCGGTGAAGCCAATCAGACTTTGGATGGTGGCTCTCCACTCATGCATCTGATCGGCTACCGGGGGAAACCTCAACAACAGCTAGGCCCGTGCCATGGCCTCAGTAGCAGTGCTTGGCATCCGTGATGACAATGTAGACCGTGCCATCGACGGCTTCTGACAGTACCCATGGCAGCAGCGATACATCCCCGCTGTTGCGACCCAGCCACTTGGATGGCTCGGTGACACGGTGAAGGTGTTTGGGGGCCAGCGGCTCCGTTGGCCGCAGCGGTGGGGTCGATCCGCTCCGGGGGAGGCGCGTGCCCTGCGGCCGTGCCCGCAATGGGGATGGCCGAAGGGTGGCGATTCGCCCTGGACCGAGCTCCTCCACTGTGGTTGTGCCCTTCGGTGAGGAGAAGAGGTATGGACGGCACAACCCCGTCGTTCATACCTCTTGGAGCATGGCCACCGAGATGTTGCTGACGCTGCTCTCCTCCGGTGCCTCCCACTCCTGCTTCGGCTGTGGGGGGGGGGTGGTGGTTGCGATGCCGCCTACGCTGACCACGTCTCCCGCAGCACTTGCATCCTCCTGTGCCCCCACGCTCTCCGCGGCGCCGGCGGCCATAGGAGGTGGAGCCTTCGAGGTGGACGGGTGAGCCGCGGCACCGTGCTTCTTCTTGGGCGCCATGGGCGATGGAGCCGTTGATGACGAAAAGATGGCGATGAAGGTGGCGCGCTGCTCATGCCTTCGGGTTCACGCAAGTGATCCCCCTACCTGGCGCGCCAAAGATGTCGCGGGAAACCACGACCACTGATACGTCTCCAACGTATCTATAATTTTGATTGTTCCATGCTATTAATTATCTGTTTTGGATGTTAATAGGCTTTATTTTACACTTATATTATTTTTGGGACTAACCTATTAACCCAAGGCCCAGTGCAAATTGTTGCTTTTTGCCTATTTCAGTGTTTAGCGGAAAAGGAATATCAAACGGAATCCAAACGGAATGAAACCTTCGGGAACGTGATTTTTGGAACAAACGTGATCCAGAGGACTTGGAGTGGACGTCAAGGAACAAACGAGGAGTCCACGAGGTAGGGGGCGCGCCTACCCCCCTGGGCGCGCCCTCCCCCTCGTGGCTCAACCGACCTACTTCTTCCTCCTATATATACTCATATACCCTGAAAACATCCAAGAGCACCATGAAACCCTATTTCCACCGCCGCAACCTTCTGTACCCAAGAGATCCCATCTTGGGGCCTTTTTTGGAACTCCGCCGGAGGGGGCATCGATCACGGAGGGCCTCTACATCAACTCCATGGCCCCTCCGATGATGTGTGAGTAGTTTACTTCAGACCTTCGGGTCCATAGTTATTAACTAGATGTCTTCTTCTCTCTCTTTGGATCTCAATACAATGTTCTCCTCGGTCTTCTTGGAGATCTATTCGATGTAACTCTTTTGCGGTGTGTTTGTCGAGATCCGATGAATTGTGGGTTTATGATCAAGTCTATCTATGAAAAATATTTGATTCTTCTCTGAAATATTTTATGCATGATTGGTTATCTTTGAAAGTCTCTTTGAATTACAGTTTGGTTTGGCCTACTAGATTGATCTTTCTTGCAATGGGAGAAGTGCTTAGCTTTGGGTTCAAATCTTGCGGTGCTCGATCCCAGTGACAGAAAGGGAAACGACATGTATTGTATTGTCCCCATCGAGGATAAACAGATGGGGTTTATATCATATTGCTTGAGTTTATCCCTCTACATCATGTCATCTTACCTAATGCATTACTCTGTTCTTATGAACTTAATACTCTAGATGCATGCTGGATAGCGGTCGATGTGTGGAGTAATAGTAGTAGATGCAGGCAGGAGTCGGTCTACTTGTCACGGACATGATGCCTATATACATGATCATGCCTAGATATTCTCATAATTATTCGCTTTTCTATCAATTGCTCGACAGTAATTCGTTCACCCATCGTAATACTTATGCTATCTTGAGAGAAGCCACTAGTGAAACCTATGGCCCCCGGGTCTATTCTCCATCATATTAATCTTCCTTCAACAAGCTATTTCTATTACCTTTTTTGCAATCTTTACTTTTAACCTTTATCATAAAAATACCAAAAATATTATTTTATCATCTCTATCAGATCTCACTCTCGCAAGTGACCGGGAAGGGATTGACAACCCCTTTATCGCATTGGTTGCGAGGTTCTTATTTGTTTGTGTAGGTACGAGGGACTTGTGTGTGGCCTCCTACTGGATTGATACCTTGGTTCTCAAAAACTGAGGGAAATACTTATGCTAATTTGTTGCATCACCCTTTCCTCTTCAAGGGAAAACCAACACAGTGCTCAAGAGGTAGCAGCCACCTATGGGACCAAGAGCACCTTTCTGGTTCGGCGGGGGATGGCATGTTGCACAAAGAGCGGAAAAACATGAGACAACACGACAAAGATCACACAGGCGATTTTACCCAGGTTCGGGCCGCCGTGAGACATAAAACCCTACTCCTGCTTTGGTGGATTGATGTGGGAAAAATGCTGGTGGACGCGACTCGCTTGCCCGGCAGGGTTGCCTTAGGGCGAGAGCGGCTACGCGCGTATGAGCATGTGGGTGTCTAAATTATCCAACCCCTTCTACGGTTGCCTTGGGCCTCCTTTTACAGATAGAAGGTGTTACCACAGTGGCAAATCAGTCATTATGCACTGATCAGATAGCAAAGAGTGCTATCATACCTAACTCTGCAGGCTGGCAGAGCACACTAAATGTGCCGCTCAACATCACATCACAGCTTGCCCAGTAGGGGCTGCCGGGTTGTTTTGCTAGCTTTGTGCCTGCTTGCTTGACACGTCGCAGGACGGGTGTCACTTGTAGGCATTTTCTATAGGAAGTGGCTGCCAAGTGGTGGATAGCAGCCACTTAATCACCTTAGAGCTTGACACCGCACTGATCGACGACTTGGGTCGCGATGAGGTGGTACGGTGGGTCGGTTCTGTCTCCATAAGTCCCGGCAGGCCTACCGGGATGCCTCGAAAGAGTAAACCCCGTCCTCACCAGGATCGCCTTCCCAGCAAGGGAGGCTTTTTCTTTGGCGCGTCTTGCTTCTCTGGCTCCTCTTGGTCTTCTTGATCCGCATCCCGGATCATCCAAAGGGCTAGTCTTTTGTGCTTCAATCTGATCCTGGAGTTGTGGTCTTGTCCCCGTGCCTGGACACAGTCTGGTCAACAGACTCGGGGTTTGTTGTACCGACAACATGGTTGCTTGTTGATATGCTTGAGTATTCATGTCCACATGTCAAATTATAGACTATTGCTTTTAATCATTCAAGTCCAAATGTCAATGCTACAAAATAAAGGGTATATGATGAATATGATAGATAGCATTCCACAACAAAAATTCCGCTTTCAATTGCTACTTTATCATGATGAGTTTTATGAGAAAGAGTTGATATTATGATGCTAGGGAAAGTGATTGAAATTATCATTGATTAAACTTATGCACTATGCTAGAATTCACACTTCATAAATTATTTATTTTATCATTTACCTACTCGAGGACGAGTAGGAATTAAGCTTGGGGATGCTGATATGTCTCCAACATATATATAAATTATGAAGTATTCATGCCATGTTTACAACAATTTTATATTGTTTTGGTGTGATTTGGATGGAACTAACCCGGACTCACGCCGTTTTCAGTAGAACTACCGTGGTGTTGTTTTTTGTGTAGAAATAAAAGTTCTCCAAATACAACGAAACTTTTTGAAAAAAATTTGGAACAAAAGAGGCACTAGAAGCTTCGTGGGAGGACCAGAAGGTGAAGGAGGTGAGCACAAGACACCTGGGCACGCTAGGAGGCCCAGGCGCGCCAGGTGGGTTGTGTCCATCTCCAGGCCCATCTTCGCGTGATTCCAATGCTGAAAAAAATCTTATAAATAGAGAAACCATCAAAAATAACCCTAGATCAGAAGTTCCGCCGCCGCAAGCCTCTGTAGCCATGAAAAACCAATCTAGACTCCATTCCGGCACCCTACCGGAGGGGGGAATCATCACCGATGGCCATCTTCATCATCCTGGCGGCCACCATGATGCGGAGGGAGTAGTCCCCCCTCGGGGCTGAGGGTTTGTACCAGTAGCTATGTGTTTAATCTCTCTCTCTCTCTCTCTCTCTCTCGTGATCTTGAGATGGCATGATCTTGATGTATCGTGGACATTGTTAATATAGTTGGATCATATGGTGTTTCTCCATCTCTATCTTGTTGTGATGAATTGAGTTTTTCCTTTGAGATTCCGTTTTATCGGATTGAATACTTTTATGAATTTGAGAGCACTTGATGTATGTCTTGCTATGAATACCCATGGTGACAATGGGGCATCATATTGATTCACTTGATGTGCGTTTTGGCACTCAACTCGCGGATTCCCGAGGTGACATTGGGGTAATCTATGCATAGGGGTTGATGCACATTCTCATCTTTGTTTGTCCGGTAGAAATCTTGGGGCACTCTTTGAGATTATTTGTGTTGGATTGAGTATCATGAATCTAAAATTATTTGGTGTTATCTTAGTACGAACTCTTGATAGATCGATCGGAAAGGAAAACTTGTTGTTATTTTAGTATGAACTCTGGATAGATCGATCGGAAAGGATAATTTGGTGTTATTTTAATATGAACTCTGGATAGCTCAATCGGAAAGAATAGCTTCAAGGTGGTTTCGTACCCTACCAACAATTTTGTATTATGTTCTCCACTAGATAGGAACTTTGGAGTGATTCTTCATCGCACGTTGTGGGATGGTTATATAATCCAATTATATTAGCATTGTTGAGAGATTGCACTAGCGAAAGTACGGACCATAGGCCTCATTTTCAAGCATTGCAATACCGTTTGTGCTCCATTTTTATCAATTGCTACCTTGCTGTTTTTTATTGTTCCTATTACAAAAATCAATATCTACTATCATTACTACGCTTGTATCACTGTCTCTTCGCCGAACTAGTGCACCTATACAAATTACCATTGTATTTGGTGTGTTGGGGACACAAGAGACTCTTTGTTATTTGGTTGCAGGGTTGTTTGAGAGAGACCATCTTCATCCTACGCCTCCCACGGATTGATAAACCTTAGGTCATCCACTTGAGGGAAAATTGCTATTGTCCTACAAAATTCTGCGCTTGGAGGCCCAACATGAGTCTACAAGAACAGGTTGTGTAGTAGACATCACGACATCGAGGAAGAGGATGAGTTGGACATCGACAGGGAGCCTTTGTTTGAGGATGACCTCGCCAACCAAGCCGCCAGGGCGAAGCCGAAGCACAAGAGCAGGCGGACGAAGGCATACACGGCGACCGAGGACAAGCTTCTTTGTTAGTGCTGGAGGGACATTGTGAAGGAAATATGCCCTAGAGGAAATAATAAAGTTGTTATTTATATTTCCTTATTCATGATAAATGTTTATTATTCATGCTAGAATTGTATTGATCAGAAACCTAAATACATGTGTGAATACATAGACAAACACTGTGTCCCTAGTGAGCCTCTACTTGACTAGCTCGTTGATCAAAGATGGTTAAGGTTTCCTAACCATGGACATGAGTTGTCATTAGATAATGAAATCACATCGTTAGAAGAATGATGTGATGGACAGGACCCATTCGTTAGCTTAGCATATTGATCGTTCAGTTTTATTACTATTGCTTACTTCATGTCAAATACATATTCCTTCGATTACGAGATTATGTAACTCCCGGATACCGGAGGAATACCTTGTGTGCTATCAAACATCACAACGTAACTGGGTGATTATAAAGATGCTCTACAGGTATCTCCGAAGGTGTTTGTTGGGTTGGCATAGACAGAGATTGGGATTTGTCACTTCGAGTATCGGAGAGATATCTCTGGGCCGTCTTGGTAATGCACATCATAATAAGCCTTGCAAGCAAAGTGACTAATGAGTTAGTTGCAGGATGATGTATTATGGAACAAGTAAAGAGACTTGCCGGTAACAAGATTGAACTAGGTATGTAGATACCGACGACCGAATCTCGGGCAAGTAACATACCGATGGACAAAGGGAATTACGTATGTTGTCATAGAAGTTCGACCAATAAAGATCTTCGTAGAATATGTCGGAGCCAATATGAGCATCCAGGTTCCGCTATTGGTTATTGACCGGAGAGGTGTCTCGGTCATGTCTACATAGTTCTCGAACTCGTAGGGTCCGCACGCTTAACATTCGATGACGATTTAGTATTATATGAGTTATGTGATTTGGTGACCAAATATTGTTTGGAGTCCCAGATGAGATCACGAACATGACAAGGAGTATCGAAATGGTCAAGAGGTAAAGATTGATATATAGGATGATAGTATTCGGACAACGGAAGTATTCCGGGTAGTATCAGGTATTTATCGGAATACCGGGGGGATTACCGGAACCCCCGGGGGAAAGATATGGGACATATGGGCCATAAGAGGGGAGCACACCAGCCCACATGGGGTGGCGCCCCACGCTTTAGGCAGGAGACCGAATTGGAGAAGGAAGAGGGGGTTCGACCCCCCTTTCCTTCCTCCCATCCCTCTTCCCTTTCCCCCTCCGGAAATAAGGAAGATGGGAGGCCGAATTGGGAGAGGACCCCAAGTAGGATTCCTCCTACTTGGGGCGCCCCAAGGCTGCTCCCCCCCCCCTCCCACCTATATATACATGGGGAGGGGGTGCCTAGAACACACAACAACAATCGTTAGCCATGTGCGGTGCCCCCTCCACAGTTTACACCCCGGTCATAGTTTTACGATGCTTAGGCAAAGCCCTATGAGAATCACTTCACCATTACCATCACCATGCCGTCATGCTGATGGAACTCATCTACTTCCTCGACACCTTGCTGGATCAAGAAGGTGAGGGACGTCATCGCGCTGAACGTGTGCAGAACTCAGTGGTGTCGTACGTTCGGTACTTGATCGGTCGGAGCTAGAAGAAGTTCGACTACATCAACCGTGTTGTCAAACGCTTCCGCTTTCGGTCTACGAGGGTACGTGGACACACTCGCCCCCTCTCATTGCTATGCATCTCCTAGATAGATCTTGCATGAGCGTAGGATTTTTTTTTAAATTGCATGCTACGTTCCCCAACAGTGGTATCAGAGCCAGGTCTATGCGTAGATGATATGCACGAGTAGAACACAAAGAGTTGTGGGCGGTGATCGTCATACTGCTTACCACCAATGTCTTATTTTGATTCAGCGATATTGTTGGATGAAGCGGCTCGGACCAACCTTACATGACCACGTTCATGAGACTAGTTCCACCGACAAACATGCAACTAGTTTTTGCATAAAGGTGGCTGGCGGGTGTCTATTTCTCCTACTTTAGTTGAATCAAATTTGACCGCGGCCGGTCCTTGTTGAAGGTTAAAACAACAAACTTGATAAATCACCGTTGTGGTTTTGATGCGTAGGTAAGAACTGTTCTTGCTAGAAGCCCGTAGCAGCCACGTAAAACTTGCAACAACAAAGTAGAGGATGTCTAACTTGTTTTTGCATGGCTTGTTGTGATGTGATATGGTCAAGACGTGATGTGATAAACGTTATTGTATGATATGATCATGTTTTGTAAGATATCTGACAACCGGCAGGAGCCTTATGGCTGTCTCTTTATTGTATGAAATGCAAACGCCATGTAATTGCTTTACTTTATCACCATGCATTAGCAATAGTTGGCGAGACGACCATGATGCTACTATGGAGATCAAGGTGTCGAGCCGGTGATGATGAAAATCATGACATTGCTTTGGAGATGGAGATCAAAAGCACAAGATGATGATGGCCATATCATTTCACATATTTTGATTGCATATGATGTTTATCTTTTATGCATCTTATTTTGCTTAGTACGGCGGTAGCATTATAAGATGATCCCTTAAATAACATTTCAAGGTATAAGTGTTCTCCCCGAGTATGCACCGTTGTGACAGTTCATCGTGTTGAGATACCACGTGATGATCGGGTGTGATAGACTCTACATTCATATACAACGAGTGCAAGACAATTTTGCACATGCGGAATACTCGGGTTAAACTTGACGAGCCTGGCATGTACAGAAATGGCCTCGGAACACTGGACACCGAAAGGTCGAACGTGAATCATATAGTAGATATGATCAACATAGAGATGTTCACCATTGATGACTACTCCATCTCACATGATGATCGGACATGGTTTAGTTGATTTGGATCACGTATCATTTAGATGACTTGAGGGATGTCTATCTAAGTGGGGTTCTTAAGTAATATGATTAATTGAACTTAATTTATCATGAACTTAGTCCTGATAGTTTTTGCATATCTATGTTGTAGATCAATGGCCAATGCTACCGTTCCCTCGAATTTTAATGCGTTCCTAGAGAAAGCTAAGTTGAAAGATGGTGGTAGCAACTACACAGGCTGGGTGTGTAACTTGAGGATTATCCTCATTGCTACACAGAAAAATTATGTCCTTGACGCACTGCTAGGTGTGCCACCCCCTCCAGCAACTACGGATGTTGTGAACGCATGCAGTCACGTGTTGATGACTACTCGATAGTTCAGTGTGCCATGCTTTACGACTTAGAATCCGTACTTCAAAGACGTTTTGAACGTCATGGACCATATGAGATGTTCCAGGAGTTGAAGTTAATATTTCAAGCAAATTCCCGAGTTGAGAGATATGAAATCTCCAACAAGTTCTATAGCTGCAAGATGGAGGAGAACAGTTCTGTCAGTTACTCAAAATGTCTAGGTATCATAATCACTTGACTCAGCTGGGAGTTAATCTTCCAAATGATAGTGTTATTGACAGAGTTCTTCAATCACTACCACCAAACTAAAAAGGCTTCATGATGAACTATAATATGCAAGGGGTGGATAAGACAATTCCCGAGCTCTTCGCTATGCTCAAAGCTGCGGAGGTAGAAATCAAGAAGGAGCATCAAGTGTTGATGTTTAACAAGACCACTAGTTTCAAGAAAAAGGGCAAGAGAAAGAAGGGGAACTTCAAGAAGAATGGCAAGCAAGTTGCCACTCCCGGGAGAAGAAGCCCAAATCTGGGCCCAAGCCTAAAACTGAGTGCTTCTTTTGCAAAGGGACTGGTCACTAGAAGCGGAACTGCCCCAAGTATTTGGCGGATAAGAAGGATGGAAAAGTGAACAAAGGTATATTTGATATACATGTTATTGATGTGTACCTTACTAATGCTCGTAGTAGCGCCTGGGTATTTGATACTGGTTTGGTTGCTCATATTTGTAACTCGAAATAGGGGCTACGGATTAAACGATGATTGGCTAAGGACGAGGTGACGATGCGTGTCGGGAATGGTTCCAAGGTCGATGTGATCACCGTCGGCATGGTAAATATGCCCTAGAGGCAATAATAAAGTTGTTCTTTATATTTCCTTATTCATGATAAATGTTTATTATTCATGCTAGAATTGTATTGATCGGAAACCTAAATACATGTGTGAATACATAGACAAACACTGTGTCCCTAGTGAGTGTCTACTTGACTAGCTCGTTGATCAAAGATGGTTAAGATTTCCTAACCATGGACATGAGTTGTCATTTGATAATGGGATCACGTCATTAGAAGAATGATGTGATGGACAAGACCCATCCGTTAGCTTAGCATATTGATCATTCAGTTTTATTGCTTGTCAAATACATATTCCTTCGACTATGAGATTATGCAACTCTCGGATACCGGAGGAATACCTTGTGTGCTATCAAACATCACAACATAGCTGGGTGATTACAAAGATGCTCTACATGTATCTCCGAAGGTGTTTCTTGGGTTGCATAGATCGAGATTAGGATTTGTCACTCTGGGTATCGAATAGGTATCTCTGGGCCCTCTCGGTAATGCACATCATAAGAAGCCTTACAAGCAAAGTGACTAATGAGTTAGTTGCAGGATGATGTATTATGGAACGAGTAAAGAGACTTGTCGGTAATGAGATTGAACTAGGTATGTAGATACCGATGATCGAATCTTGGGCAAGTAACATACCGATGGACAAAGGGAATAACTTATGGTGTCATAATGGTTCGACCGATAAAGATATTCGTAGAATATGTAGGAGCCAATATGAGCATCTAGGTTCCGCTATTGGTTATTGACCGGAGATGTGTCTCGGTCATGTCTACATAGTTCTCGAACCCGTAGGGTCCGCATGCTTAACGTTCGATGACGATTTAGTATTATATGAGTTATGTGATTTGGTGACCGAATATTGTTCGGAGTCCCGGATGAGATCACGGACATGACGAAGAGTCTCGAAATGGTCGATAGGTAAAGATTGCTATATAGGATGATAGTATTCGGACATCAGAAGTGTTCCGAGTAGTATGGGTATTTATCGGAGTACCGTGGGGATTACCGGAACCCCCGGGGAAAAATATGGGCCATATGGGCCATAATAGGGGAGCACACCAGCCCAGAAGGGGTGGCGCCCCCCCTTTAGGCAGGAGGCCGAATTGGAGAAGGAAAAGGGGGTTCGGCTGCCCCTTTCCTTCCTCCCTTCCCTCTTCCATTCCCCCCCTCCGGAAATAAGGAAGGGGGGAGGCCGAATTGGGAGAGGACCCCAAGTAGGATTCCTCCTACTTGGGGTGCTCCAAGGCTGCTCCCCTCCCCCTCCCACCTATATATATGTGGGGAGGGGGCGCCTAGAACACACAACAATAATCGTTAGCCGTGTGCGGCGCCCCCTCCACAGTTTACACCCCCGGTCATAGTTTTGCGTTGCTTAGAAGAAGCCCTGCGTGAATCCCTTCACCATCATCGTCACCATGTCGTCGTGCTAACGAAACTCATCTACTTCCTCGACACCTTGCTGGATCAAGAAGACCAGGGACGCCATTGCGCTGAACGTGTGCAGAACTCGGAGGTGTCGTACGTTCAGTACTTGATCGGTCGGAGCTAGAAGAAGTTCAACTACATCAACCGCGTTGTCAAACGCTTCCACTTTCGGTCTACGAGGGTACGCGGACACACTCTTCCCCTCTCATTGCTATGCATCTCCTAGATAGATCTTGCGTGAGCGTAGATTTATTTTGAAATTGGATGCTATGTTCCCAACACATTGGGCAAGACCTGAAGACCGGTGCCGAACAAAAGGCATCAACCTTTTGGACTCGTGTCCATCATGAGTTCCATGAACGCAAGAAGTTTCCGTCGTACCAAATGCAAAGCACGCGCGGGTGGGTGTTCATTATGAAGCGATGGAAGGTGTTCCAACAAGAGTGCAACAAGTTTTGTGCCACTCTTGAGAGGATCAAGGCACGCCCCGTGAGCGGCATCGGCATGCAAGACATGGTATGCTTGCAAGCGCCCCTCTTTTGTGTCATTCCGTTTATGCTTGCATGTCCATTTCCATATCCATTTGCCAATATGCTTGCAATTCATTTCTAGGTATTCCAAGCTTTGGAGGCATTCAAGGTCCAAGACGATGGCAAGTCCTTCAACCTCTCCATTGTTGGAGGGTCATCATAGACGAGGAGAAGTTCAAGACGCAATATGCCGCCCTCATGTCGCGTGGGGGAAAGAAAACTGTGGAGGAGGTTAGGGAGGGCGAGAAGCCACGACCACGGGGGAAGACCAACTCCAAGAAAGGGGACAAGCGTGATGCAGCGTCGGACGCCTTGATCGCAACCATGGAGGGCATGATGACCAAGAAGGACTCAACGGAGGAGAAGCGCCGACAAGACAAGGAAGACCAAATGAATGCTTTCATGGAGATCCAAAGGAGGAGGCTTGAGATGGAGGCGGAGAAGCCAACGAGGATGCTTGAGATGGAGGCCGAGAAGCAAGCCAAGATGCTCGAGATTGAGGCCGACAATGCCAAGACCAAAGCGAAAGAAGTGGCGCTCGCTAGCATGATGGCGGGGATGGAGATCATGAAGGTGGATCTCAACACCGTGTCGCCAAGGAAGAGGCCATGGCTCGAGAAGATGCAGACCGACATGCTCAAGTTCGATGACGAGTGATCTATGGCGGCGAGCGTCATCCTTTTTTGTATGCTAGCAAGTCTGCTGGCATGACCACGACCTCGATGACGTGGTCGAACTCCCGCCCCTTTTTGTGTGCTGGCATGTGTGCCTGTCGCTGTCAAGTGCGCCAACATGAACGGTGTGGTGTTTTTCTGAAGCTGACATTGTATGCCGGCGCTGGCATGGTGCTGGCGTGAACTTCGAGTGACGACATGACCGCTTGCATGATCTATGGCTGCTGGTCTTTTTTTAAAATTTGCGTGCGGACATGAAATGGGTCGCAGTCGTTAGGCGCACTGTCGACTCGCGGACGCCGAGCGGACGGCCAACCCAAACGGTCAAAAGCGGACAAAAACACCATCCGTTTGGGTCGGTGCGTTGAAGTTGCTATAACATATATTGTACAAAATATTCGACATAATTCTAGCATAAGCCAGTGGGCATGCAACTGAAGTTACGCTCGACTGGATGGACTTGCAAGTGTAATTGTATACACCGTGAAAAGACAATTGAAGAAAAGAAAAAAAAGGTAAATTAGTCCAACCGAAGAAAAGAAAAAGATGAAGAACATTCGTAAAAAAAAAAGAAAAGAAAAAATATCCACACTCTTTTTCAGGGGAAAATATCCACACTCCATATGCTTCATTGAGCCTGCCTGCGCATCTTCTCGGTGTCAATTGATGAAGGCCCAGTCCCGTCTCTCTAGTATGAGTACTCTCTATCTCGTCTCGCCGTTTCCCCCCAACACCGCCCTTCGTTCCTTCGTGTGACTCTCACTCCGCTCCGGACATGGCAAAAAAGACCCCCAGCCCTCCGCCGAGGGCAAGATCTCGCCGGGGCGCGGCGCCGCCGTCGCCAACCCCAGCCGCTGCTCTGAGCCCTCCCTTCTCCCCTGCCCCGTTGCGCACCCGCCTTGGCGCTGCTGCTGCTGCTGCGGCGGCGGCGGCCGCCGCCGCCGCCGCCGCCTCCTCATCCCCCGTCGAGCACCCATGCGTACTCCCTCCCTCCCCCTTTCCTTTCCACATCTTCTTCCTTTTTTCTTCCTAGACGGGTGGTAGTTTGATTCGATTTGGTGCTTGGTTAGGTCACGCTGTGGGAATGGTGTCCGGTGATGGTGGAAGGGGAGGAGCGGAAGCTCGCGGTTTCCGGCTTCACTGAAAGGTATGCGTTCTTTCTTTCTACGACTTTGCGATCCAAATTTGGTGGACTGATTCTACGATTCCAGCCAGTAGAACCCACTCTGACTGACCTTGCTTCTGACAGGAATGACGCATTCACTTCTGCACCCATAGCACATCGTTATGAGCCTCTCACGCTCCAGGATGAAGGTGGGGTTGTGGTGCTCCTTCATGGTTCAATTAACTTATTGCGAATGCGTGAAAATGGATTTTCTGTGCAGGTATGCACGTTCTCTCCTGCGTTTCTTCTTTTATCTATTCTGTTCATAAACGATGATGGAAAGTCAGCCCAGATTCAAGCAAAAAGCTTATTCATGTGCAGAAAGACCATTTAGTCATGATTCTAATCTACTGCTCTGGTAAAAAAAACCATGCGTGCAGATATGCGAACAATTCATGATTGGATTTCCGTCCTGGTGGGAGACTTGGGATTCACACATGGGGTCTTACCCAAACTGTTTTATTGATCCACGAGAGGGTTCAGCTCAGTTTTACCTGGAGAAATTCCAGCTAGGCAATTTTATTCAAAAGTTTGGACCCTTGTTCATCGAGGACCTTCTTAATAATGCTAAAAATTTCCCAATCGACCATCTCGATGCATTCACAGAGAGTTCAAGATTCCAGGAATACAACTGTGGAAATGATGCTTCAACCAAGGAAAATTCTGCTGCTTCAGATGATGCCAGACCCGCAACTGTAGCTAATGTGGAAATAGGCTTGACTGCGAGCAGCATTTCACAAGAAAGAGATCATGTGGACATTGAGTGTAATGTATCTCTTGCTTCTGCAGAAACATATACTGGTGATGAAACTTGCAAAGAGGCAGGAAATCAGAATGACACTATGCATCCAGATGCAAGGGAAGACGATGCTGGTAGCCATCTTTTCAACTCCGATTGGACTTGCACTATGTTCCCTGATCATATGCCCAATGACTCGGAAGGTGGAAATGCCACCAGTGCTGAAAATACCACCATGTCCCCTGATAATATGCCCAATGACTCGGAAGGTGGAAATGTCACCAGTGCTAAAAATGCCACCATGTCTCCTGATCATATGTCCCCTGATAATATGCCCAATGACTCGGAAGGTGGAAATGCCCCCAGTGCTGAAAACTCAGTAGAACTGCTGGCTAAATATCATTTAGCCATAGTACCGCCTGAAAGTGCTAATTGCTGCTCAGAGATTCCTGGTGCTTCTCAAAGTGTTGAACCCTCAAGTATGTGCAGGAGCAAATTGTTAAGACACTGGTTAAGTTTTCTCCTGCGGATATTTCATTTTATCTTGATGTTTCTAAGAGAGTGACTATTATTTAATTTAGGTTATGAAAGTACTCCAGTGGCCTCATTGAAGAACCAACACTGCTTGGAAACAACTGAGCACATCACATTGACTCAGAAGGCAGTATCAAATGAAGATACACCATCTTCAATTCACTCAGATGTGCAATCTCAGGAAAAAGTGAGTTATAAATCCCACAGCTAAAAGTTTAGATCGAGTAATCAGTCTTTGAACTTCGTTTTGTGTTACTATAGTATTTCTAACAGTTTATTTGCTAAAATAGTTAATATGCAACTACCACCGCTGTTAGTTTTCCTTTTATTGTTATTGTCTCCTCCAATTAGGACATTCCCGATTTAGCTTTATCACGTACTGCTGGGTGCTCTGAATGGAGATTCTTGTACTCAAGAGAAGCATAGCTGTGTTACAAAAATCACGGGGGCATATAATTGTCACAAGAGTGAAATTGTAACGACTCAATTCTACATGCCTGCATCTTAAACTGAAGTCATTTAGATACACCGTCAATGTTATATAGCATCTTTAGTAAATCTAACCCAATTAATATAGTTGCAGTCCACAGAAAACTTATGATAGCATGTTTCCAATCTGTGCCCTTTGTGACATTTCATGATTAATTATTTGCAATGACACTATTTCTGTAGCATTACCTGATTACTGGGATGAAACAGATTCGAGCATCTTTAGGTTCAATGTTGTGGCTTCAGATTTTGTTTACTGTATGTCCAAATATGTTATGTAGCTAGTACATATTTTTTTCTTAGTAATTCGTAATTAATTATCCTTACTAAGGAATTTCATAGATTGATCTGTACCTTACATATAAGATGTGTAAAACCAAATATGATCCAATAAATTCCTTAACATCCAGGGTAAGGTGCATCATACAGTATTTAGTTTTTTTTTATGATGCCAAGTTCATATTTAGCACATTTAAGCTAGTGATCTTAGTTGTGTTCTTCATTTTACATAGTGAACTTGATAGCCTTTTACGTGGAAAAGCAGACTGTAGGTTCAGCAGAGAAGCGAAGATCTGCAAAGCAAGTGTTGGAGCGTCCTACTAGATCGCCAATGACCAGAACTTCAGCTCCATATGTAAGTATGCAAATTTTCTCCATACCTTTTTCTGTTGTTAAACAATTTAGAACATTGTAATAAAATTTTATAACACTTGTTAAATGCTGATGGTTAAAGATATCTATAATGTGTTAGCTTCCATAGCTTCTGCAATTGCCATGTGATCCAGCTGTTACTGAATGATGGTTCATTATCTTGGACATTCTTTAACATCCGTATAATGCACAAACTATTGATGTAAAGTTGCCAATTTTATAGCAGATTTTAGTATAAAAAATAGGAATAAGCCGATATCACACCACTTCGCTATGAGGCTATTGGACAAAGTAGTAATGATTTTATTTTTATCTTCGAAAACACGCAGGAGTAAACTTGTAATGATTTTAGCATAGTTTTTGTTCAGACGGACCAATATTCTACCAATTGTAGTTACCCCAGTCATCTTTTGTGCTCACTTTATATGAAATAGCAGAAAAGTATGCCATGCCGCTTACTGTGATCAAGATTGACTGATGCCACCTTCTTCCTTAATTCTTAAGATTTACTCATATATATAGCCTGTCTTGGCGTCCCATATGTTTAATCCACTCTCTGTTACTTGACTCAACTGGCAAAAACTGTGCTAGCCAAGATTTTGACCCATTTGTATCTGTACTTATTGCAATGTTCCTTTGAAACACTTTAGGGGCATAAATCTCGGCTTACTCGTTCTAGGGCCCAGTCATTATCTATTTCCACACCTGAGTGTCTCAAAATGAGAAGAACCAAATCAGGTACAATGTCTTCGGTTGGATTCTGCTACTTGAATAATTTACCAATTGTCCTTGGATAAAGGGGATTCTTCTTTTTTTTTCAGGTCGAGTGGTAGTACCCCTATTGGATCCAGGAAGCAGTAGGATTGTCTATGATAACGTTAGTAAAGAAATATATTTCAATGCTATATCTTATAGGATTGTGTGTTTGTGCCCATGATTAGCTAATTTGTTAGTGCTTAAATTATCCTAGTTTGGTCTTGTTCATTGCACCGAAGTCCAAAACTGAACAGTGAATGATGCAAGAAGAGTTTCCTGCAAAGGCTTCCATATAACGAAAGTGTCAGTCTATAAGCTCTCCGGTGGAACTGTCCACGATATATAATCATATTGCTAGGACTCGGAAGAGACTGATCAAACGTATTAGGGTAATGCATGCATAATCTGAACATTCACCATCCCTTCATAGTGTTCCGCACTGCAAATTATTGGTGGCACAAATCTGAAATGGCGAGTTGATCTGGATAAAGCAATGCATAACTTATCATGTAGAAGGGCAGTGAAGCTGCTTATCGTATGATGTAATTTTCAATCTTTAGTAGGATATGGATGCATAACTTGTCCTTTTTTCCCCTTAGATCTATCTGCTAATGGCATGAGGGGACTAATTGAATTCCGTTTGTTGTGCAGAATGGGTTGATTTCAGGCGTCGCTCCTGTGGATGGTTTGGAAGCTCCCCTGCCAAATTTGCATGCCACTCAGTACTACGTATATAGTTTTCCCTCGGTAAGCATAATAATCACGTGTGTCCTTGGGTGATAGGGAAGAAGTCAGCGAGACCTGCAAGGAAGACAAGGGGGCGTCTCTGAGTGACCTCTTGGACTGTCCAGAAGCTAACAACCTGGAATTTCGACATGGAAGTCCCAAGGCTCCAGCACCAGCACCAAGCGGTCGGCGACAGTATAAGATCCACTTGTTTGTACGGTGGAACATCTCTGCTGGATATTTGCTGATTAGGACCTTGTAACAGCAGATGTGGGCAGCTTTTATTTCCATTTTGTGTGTCCCATGCCCTAACTAACTAAATCTTACTGGAGTGCCACAAACATGGCATATCTTGCTCTTAACTAGTAAATCTTACTGGAGTGCTGCAAAATCTTAGGCCCCGATTGGATTAGCGTTTCAGCTCGTTTCTGGCTGGTTTAGGATACGGACCTCCTCCTGTCGTTTTCATTCCAGGCAGGAACCAAGAGGTGACCGGTAATTTACACCTGTAAAATAAATGGGGCGTAAGAGTGGGTCCGTTCTGCTTATTATGTCGAGTGGGAGCATCAGTTTGTTCCTAGGCTGACCACGGAAGCGCCGGAAAGCTCGTTAATAAATGGGAGACGCTAGGGATCAGACTACGGATCCCTTGCGTTGTATCAGACTAGTCACTGACCGTAGATGAGAAGCACGGTGATCATCGGATCCAGCAGTACAACACCACGCGTGATAGCGTAGTTTGTATGCAGCATGCGTGATTCCGCATTAATTGCGATCAATTTGTTTCCTAACAACGACTCCTATAAACTAGGGAACGTCAAATTGATTAGGCGCCATTCTTTCCATGCATGAGATTTGCTTCCATACATTTGTTTCCAATCCTTATTTCGGCCAGCGTATCAAATTGTTTCCATGGAAAATATACATTGGTTACATTGGGTTAAATTTTGTTTGGTAATGGATATTGCCTCCATCGGTTTAGGATTTGTTTGCTTCAGTTAGCCGAAAATTTTGCTTCCATCGGCTTAGGATTTGTTTGCTTCGGTCAGCCAACTGACCAACGCTTGGATCTAGTTAGATCGTATTTGTGTCTCGTGTACGCAAACAAAAATAGTTTCGAGCAACTGGAAAATTATTTTGAGTGTAGCATATAAAAGATGTCTCGACAATATTAAAATTTGTTTCCATTAAAACCTGCTCTTAAAATAATACAATTTGCTTCCGAGGCAACGGGAGATTACTTCCAGCTGGTTGAATTTTTTGCTTCGATCGATTGTACAAAGTGTTTCCATGGCAACCGGCAATCACTTCGATCTAGTTAGAATTTGTGTATTTCAGTCGTCCGTAAAATATTGCTTCCATTGTTAGCAGTCATTGCTTCAATCTATTTAGAATTTGATATTTTTGACAGCTCAAATAAATTGCTTCCATCAAATAATTAGGACTTTGCTTCCATTGAGTCTGGTATTTGCATCAAAAGAAATGGCAAATTGCTTCCAAAGATATACACTTTGCTTCCAAATCATTATGACATACTATTTTTTTCATATATCAAAGAATTGCTTCCATACGAACATATATCTGTTTCCATCAAAAGGGAAAAATATATATTTTAAACTGCATGGGGATATGTTTACACAACGGTGAAACATTTGTCCCAGTTAAGCGGAGAGTTTGCTTTCATGGTGATCTTGGATCACGACACCATCCACGGCAGTGAGACGAACTGCAAGCGAAAACCTTTGTCTCTTGCACCGTGGACTATGGAAAGATGTGCTGCATCTTACTGCCATTTTTTGTGCTTCCTGCAATCCAAGACATGATCATGCGACGGTGTAACAAAATTTGATGAACAAATCCAAGTGCGAGGGTGAAGAACTTTATAATGCTTAAAATAAGGACGTCGATAATTGCCACACGTGTGGCAGAAAGAAAGACGCATCACATGTCCCTAATGCAAATAGATTGTCACGTCATCGCATGCATGCATGCGAGAATCTTTTTGAATTTTTAGTTTTTAAAATGTTTTCTCTTAAACGAAAAATCTGATTGAAGATCCGTTTTCACCATTAAATCCCTCGCGACGAGATCTTCGAAACTAGATCTCATATCAATATATTTCGACGAATTTTTTTAGGGTTAAAAGTTGCCATGTCTATTGCACATAAATTACCATGGTGTTTACACTGAAGTTGCCATGATATGTTTCAGTTATTTTCTTTTACATTTAAAAGTAATTTTTGACATATTATAAACGAGGAATTAAGAAACTAGACTTGCCAAACATCATAAACTAAAATTGCCATGATATATGCACTTAAAATTGTCATGGTTCATACAAAAAATATATTTTTATGATCAAAGTAGTGGAATTGCCATCATCAAAATACTAAAATTACCATGATCTACAAACTAAAATTGCCACATGACAACTTTAGTTTAAACACTATGGCAACTACAGTGTAAACATCGTGGCAGCTTCTGGGCAAAGAAAAATTTCGTCGAAACATATCAACATGGGGTCTAGTTTTGAAGATCTCGTTGTGACGGATTTAATGATGAAAACAGATTTTTAATTCGCTTTTTTAATTAAGAGATAAAATATTTTAAGCTGAAAACTAAAAAGATTTCCGCTGATGTCATCTATTCATACGTGGCAAAATGAGTGGTGATAAAGGCGTGTGGGCGATGTGCAAACGCCCACACGTGTGGGCGTTAGTTTTTCCGTAAAATAATGAAAATCTCCCAATGAAAAAAGGAACAATACAAACTATGTTCCTCAATTGCATGATGAATGAAGGATACGTGCAATCCAGATTCAAGTAAATGCGTCAATCTGACCTCACATGTGCTTCACCGTCATCACCTACCTGTGCATATGATATGATGCTGACATACAACATCGCCTGGTAAGTCACCCCCTGCGTGTCGTGAGAGCCTATCCTCACTGGCCTCTTTCCCAAACCGTGACGGCCCTCCGGCAAGGCGGATCAAAAGCCAAAACTACAGGTGGAGCAGACCCGATCCTGGTGGAGTACACGGCGGCAAGGGAGTTTACATGAGCAGGTGGTGGGTCATTTCCCGCGCGGCCGCCGGACGAGATGACACAGCGACGAGAGGTGGAATGAAGGTCGTAGATGGGTGTATCAGGAACTCGTGCTGGGGGAGAAAGCAGAGACGCGGCGCGGGACATGGCGAGCTAGGCGACGTCTACGGGAGACGGGACCGACAGGAGAGATGTCGAGAGTTGTTTCAGGCAATTAAATCAAGGAGATATTATGGGGGTGGGCCAAAAATTCAGGAGGTAGTATCGGCTTCTATCGTATGATTTGAGTGCATCTCTCAGCCGTGAGATAAATAACCAATCGATGGTGTCAGACTGGTCTGACGAATGCTTCTGGCCAGACTTCTGTAGGGAAGTGTTTCCCTTAATAAATCCAGTATGGAAACGGTTATGGAACTTGCATACCCGAGCAAAGCCATTATCCTAGGAATGTGTATCTTAAATACTTCCTTTGTAATGATCTAAATGCTCTTATATTAATTTACGGAGGGAGTACTTCTGTATCTTAGGAATGTGTATCTTAAATACTTCTGTATGGTCAAAAATGCTCTTATATTATGAAATGGATGGTGTGCTTAATAGGCATATCAAAGTTCCTCTCCAATACCCTGTGTGCGGTCCAGAGGACATGAGACATCTAATATGTAGTACATGTCAAAGAACAAAAGAAGTGTGGATCTAATATGGAGTACGTACATGTCAGAGAGCAAAACACGTGTGGGCTTCTTTGGGGCTTGAGGATATAATCAAGAAGGCTTATGTTCTGATCAGTCGGGATCAGTAGTACTTGAGGAGATCCTTCGTAGTCCTCCAAGGAAATCACCAGTGTTTGGTCACATGGGTTTACAAGAAACTATTGCAGTTGGAGCTTGATATATTTGGCGGGAATGTCGGGAAGCAGCTAAAGGGGAGAATGTCAAGCCGGAGCACAACATTGCGTTTGTCATACAATCCATAGCAGCAAACCATGCTCCTCACCCTACTGAAATTAGCAAAGATTGTGCTTGGCAGAAGCCACCTTTGGGATCTGCATCCATTGGTCAAAAATATGCATTTTGAGCACATTTTAAAATGTTAAAAAAATCAAAAGAAAATATCATGCATACATGTTCGCAAATGTGTGTACGCGGCACAAAGTTTTGTGAAAAATGTCTTTTTGTTTTGTCACCGTAAAAAAACAAATTTCAGTGCTTCTAAGTAGTGTTTTGTGACATAATTTTTTGTCTTATTTCCACATGCCACAAAAAATGTTATTTCTCTGTAAAATTCTATGCACGCACATAGAACATGAAGACGTACCGTGTAACTTTTTTCAGATCTTTTTTAGTATTTAGAAATGTGTTTTTCAAAGTGGGTTTATATGTATCCGGATTTATCCATGCACTTCTCAATATCGACGCCTCTTTCTTTGAGGATGGTGCTGGTGCAGTGGATGTGGTGCTCATAAACTATTGCACAGAAGCTATGGCCGGTACTACGTACTGACTTAGAGTATATCCAACAGCGGCACCAAAAGATGCGCGCGCGGGGTAAATTGCCATTTTAGCGCGTGGGGGACGTTTTCGTGCGCTCCAGCGGAGGCGGGAAACTAGCGCACGCGGGAGAAAGCGGGCGGTCGCGCGCTAGATTTGGCACACCGCTTCTGGCGCGCCTATAAATTGCGGCGCTTGCCAGACGGCCTCCCACCGCTATCCACACTGCCACGCGCGCTCTCCCCGCTTCCTTTGTCGCTTCCTCGCCCCGCCACCATGCCGCCGCGCCGCCGGGGATCTTCAGGCTACCGCGGCGTCTGCGAGCGCCCCTCCGGCGCCTTCTACGCTGAGATCCGGTCCAGCGACGTCCGCCTCGGCCTTGGCACGTTCGAGACCACGCAAGAGGCCGCCCGCGCGCACGACGTGGCGACGTGGCGCCTAAAGAGGCCTCGCGCGCAGATGAACTGTGACGCCCGGGTAATTAAGCTACAGTGATCCTCTGCTAGTGATGCCACGTCACCTCGATTATAGTTGCTAATCTCGAGTTAATTCGAAACCGATTCAAATTCAAATTTAAAATTTGGAAAATATTAAAAGTTTTCAAACATTAAAATAAAATTGTTCGATGGTTGTCAAATATTACATCGGTAATTATGGTGGAGTGCACACATTTTTATAAAGTGTCTGAATATTTTAAAATGAATTAAAACAGAAAAGGAAAAATAAGAAAATAAAATAAAAACAAATCGAATAAATAAAGGGAGGGGAGAAAACCCCACTGGCCCAACTGGGCCAAGCCCCCACCTGGCCCAGCCGGCCACCCCCTGGCCGGGCCCAACCCCCTCACACCCTTATCCCCCCCGGTCGGCAGGAAACCCTAGCCGCACCCATTCGCCCCCCGATTCCCTCCTCCTCCCTTCCCGCGCCGATCTGGATCGGCTCCGCCCGATCCCGTCGCCCCCCGA
>NC_057797.1:456572210-456579591 GCF_018294505.1 Triticum aestivum
CTCGCCGGAGGCAGCTCCGGCGCGTCTCCGGCCGGTGTCCGGCGTGGCATCCACATGGCACCGCCTGGGCCACTGACTGGTGGGCCCAGGGCCCCCCCCGACCTGTTGACTCGGTCAGCTAGGCTGACTGGGCCGGCCAGGCCAATGACATGGGCCCCCCAGAACGTTTTTAAAAAAAAAGAAAAAGGAAAAAGGGAATTAAATAAATATAATTATTAAAAATGAAAATGAATAAAATTAATTAATTAAATAATTAATTAAGTAAATAATTAATTTAATTAATCCTGATTCATTAACCTAATGGCTAATTAACCTAATTAACTACTGTTAATTAAACTAAACTAGGGTAATTAGTTAACAGTCACTGACGAACGGGACCCACATGACAGGTTGACCAAGTCAACTCTGTTGACTGCTGACGTCAGCATGACCTCATGCTGACCTCATAAATCCATTTTTCGAATTAATTAATTAATTAATTAAATTCCAGAAATTAATAAAATCTTTAGAAAATCATATCTTTTAATCCGTAACTCGGATTAAAATATTTTCAACATGAAAGTTGCTCAGAACGACGGGACGATTCCGGATACGCAACCCGTTCGTCCGCCACACACCCCTAACATATCAAACTCGCAACTTTCCCCCTCCGGCTCCTCTGCCCGAAAACACGGAACACCGGGAATACTTTCCCGGATGTTTTCCCCCTTCGCCGGCATCACCTCATACTGCGTTAGGACACAACTAGCTTCGCTCTTTATCATGTCTTGTGTTGTCATGCTTATGCTTGCACTGTATTTATTGTTTCTTCCCCCTCTTCTCTTCGGTAGACTACGAGACCGACACTGCTGCTGCCCAGTTCGACTACGGAGTTGACGACCTCTCTCTCTTGCCAGAGCAACCAGGCAAGCCCCCCCCTTGATCACCAGATATCGCCTATTCTACTCTATACTGCTTGCATTAGAGTAGTGTAGCATGTTACTGCTTTCCGTTAATCCTATTCTGATGCATAGCCTGTCATTGCTGCTACAGTCATTGATACCTTACCCGCAATCCTAAATGCTTAGTATAGGATGCTAGTGTTCCATCAGTGACCCTACACTCTTGTCCGTCTGCCATGCTATACTACTGGGCTGTGATCACTTCGGGAGGTGATCACGGGCATATACTATATACTTTACACTGTTACACTACCTGTGATACTGTTCGGAGTTGGGGGCTGAAAGGACAGGTGGCTCCATCCCGGTAGAGGTGGGCCTGGGTTCCCGACGGTTACTTTGTGGCGGAGCGACAGGGCAGGTTGAGACCACCTAGGAGAGAGGTGGGCCTGGCCCTGTTCGGCGTTCGCGGATACTTAACACGCATAACGAGATCTTGGTATTTGATCTGAGTTGGCTACGAGCCTATACGCACTAACCATCTACGCGGGAGTAGTTATGGGTATCCCGATGTCGTGGTATCAGCCGAAGCACTTCAGACGTCAGCGACGGAGCGGCGCGCGCCGAATTGGACTGGAACGCCACTAGGCTAGGTCTGCTTTCGGCCGCCCACGCAACGTGCAGGTGTGCTCAGGGCGATGGGCCCAGACCCCTGCGCGCTTAGGTTTAGACCGGCGTGCTGGCCTCTCTGTTTTGCCTAGGTGGGGCTGCGACGTGTTGATCTTCCGCGGCCGGGCATGACCCAGGAAAGTGTGTCCGGCCAAATGGGATCGAGCGTGTTGGGTAATGTGGTGCACCCCTGCAGGGAAGTTAATCTATTCGAATAGCCGTGATCTTCGGTAACAGGACGACTTGGAGTTGTACCTTGACCTTATGACAACTAGAACCGGATACTTAATAAAACACACCCTTCCAAGTGCCAGATACAACCGGTGGTCGCTCTACCTTAGGGATATGAGGAGGGGATCGCCGGGTAGGATTATGCTATGCGATGTTACTGGAGATGCTACTTGGAGATGCTACTTGGAGATGCTATTTGGAGGACTTCAGTCTACTCTCTTCTACATGCTGCAAGACGGAGGCTGCCAGAAGCGTAGTCTTCGACAGGATTAGCTATCCCCCTTTTATTCTGGCATTCTGCAGTTCAGTCCACCGATATGACCCCTTTACACATATACCCATGCATTTGTAGTGTAGCTCCTTGCTTGCGAGTACTTTGGATGAGTACTCACGGTTGCTTTTCTCCCTCTTTTCCCCCTTTCCCTTCTACCTGGTTGTCGCAACCAGATGCTGGAGCCCTGGAGCCAGACGACTACTACCCCGGAGGTGCCTACTACTGCGTGCAGCCCACTGACGACGACCTGGAGTAGTTTAGGAGGATCCCAGGCAGGAGGCCTGCGCCTCTTTCGATCTGTATCCCAGTTTGTGCTAGCCTTCTTAAGGCAAACTTGTTTAACTTATGTCTGTACTCAGATATTGTTGCTTCCGCTGACTCGTCTATGATCGAGCACTTGTATTCGAGCCCTCGAGGCCCCTGGCTTGTATTATGATGCTTGTATGACTTATTTTATTTGTAGAGTTGTGTTGTGATATCTTCCCGTGAGTCCCTGATCTTGATCGTACACATTTGCGTGCATGATTAGTGTACGATTGAATCGGGGGCGTCACAAGTTGGTATCAGAGCCGACTGCCTGTAGGAATCCCCCTTTCCAACTCCTTGGCCGAAGTTGAGTCTAGACTTTACAAAACTTTTACTAACATGGCTGTGCGGCCCATAGGCCCACGTCACCATTGGGTGGTATTAGGATCTTTTATTCCTCGACCTATACTCTGGGACTCTGATCTCTCTTCTATTCGGGTTAAATGGATTTTGCTAATTCTAACATTAGGATCTCGTTATCATTTTCACCCGGAGAGCCCCTTATTACTGATGATCGTCTGCTGCACGTGAAGACCCTGAAGATACTCTCCGCTGTAACCCGAGAATTTGTATCCGTTGCTTTTGCAATTCCCTACCACCAAAAATATCCCTATGGATAAATACATACAACTGTCGTTCTTACTTTTGTTCCCAGTTGATCTTGTCATTGGAAGATACCCTAAAATTCTCTCTATTGATCCGAGAATACTTTGTGCCTACTGCCTTGCAGTTCCTTTCCACCTGAATACCTCTACGGATAATTTCTCGCCCTTATCGAGTATCCACTCATCCCCAGTTGTTCATGTGTTTCACAATGGTCTTTGAAATACTATTCAATCCTCCAAAATTCCTAAGTAGCTTATTGCTCTGCAATACTTGTCTGCTTGCATTATGGATGCTTTCCAGATGTCTGGCAATATTCGTTAGTATCCTTAGGCATCGTCATTTTGATCCTATTGATTCAGCATGTGTGCGAATGCACACAATCATCTATCAACCCTTCTAAATTATCCTTTCGGCTCAGACATCATTTTTTTGAACATGAGCTGGTTCTCGACCAAACTATTTGTCGTCAATTGTGCCTCTGGTATATCCAACTTATCCATCCTTGATCAGAGCGACTGCTTCTGATCCTTTGTTTTGGAAATCGAAATTCCTTTATTATCTAAGCATCGAATCATTCCGATGTTCTATAATATGATGCCCGTGCATTCTTCTTCCTTTGGTTGAGTACCGGTGCTCACCTCAGATCCCTTGTGGACCATCGGTTCCTTTGTTGGATTTTATCCGACAGTGTCCTTCATATTGAATAACCTTGAGAGCCTTTTCCATGGGTATATAATGCCTTGGTAAATTGTATCATCTGCTTTTGAACAATGCTCTACTTTCGAGCTTGTATTATTTACCCCGAAGTTTGTGGTATATGTTCGTAAGACGCCCTGATGGGTTGAACCTATGCCTTCCTTACTATGTGTGAACTCGGAAGTTTTCACGGGTCATACTCATCTGGTATTTCACCAGGTATAACTTTCAACCCTAATGCCATTATCGAAATGCGAAGTGAATGTAAGGTTATGCTTTGGAGAAGTGGGAGTCGACCTTGAACTTTTTGTTCATGCCCATGGACGCGATGTATATCCTATCATGGAAGCTTCTTGTAATAATAACTATTTCCTTGATAACTAACATAGGTTATCTGTGAATTGATCCCTTGCAACCGTGGTTCCGACCATGATTGTTCTTCTTTGATCTCATTTCTCGGACAAGTTAAAACAATTGTCTATATGGATCAATACACCAGTCCAACCTTTACTTGATCTTGTGTCGAGTATTACCCCCTGGTATCTCAAGATTATCTTGGAACTACATAACTTCTTATGAGTTCTTCATCAAGTGCTACCTTTCCACTGATTCCAATTTTTCACGGGCTCTGAGTTATTATACACTCAAAGACACCGATAACTGAACCGAGTCCGCTCTACGGTTCAACAACTCTTCAGCAAGCTTCTATAAGTACGAGTTTGTTACCCGATCACGCCATTCCTAGCCTGTTTGGCTATATCATTGTCGTGATGATTTTAACTGTGCTACCTGGTCCTTTTTTCGGGAGCACCAGTTTCGACGATGAGCTAAGCTTACGTCGATCTTCCTCGTCATACCATTTCTCCTTGACCAACAAACTTGATTTCGAGTTTGTGTCGTAACGGTGGTTCCAATAACCTCTTGCTTCATCATTCCTTTGACTTGATGTCGTCGTTGATTGACTACATCTGCATGAAATCTCTCGACAATTGTGTCGTGATCATCATCAACCTTATGAGCTCTTCCAGGAATTCAATTGAATTCATGATGGGTAATACCATCCTTGCCCCTCGATGATTCCTGTTCTCATCGACCACTTTATTGCCTTTCGTTCAACACAACTTGTTCGTGTTTGGTGTAAACCTTGAGATCACTGCTACCCAGCAGTCGATCTTCCTTACCTCGGTAGTATTACCATCTCTTTTTGTCAAGAATGTGGTGAGAATTTCACCACCTCTTAATAATTCTTGATATCATAATACTTCTTGCCATCTTCGTTCATTCCTTGGTCCCCGTATTGTTTTCAACCGGAATACCGACAATGGAGCTATGACGTGTGAATTCAAAACTTCTAACAACCCTATTGCTTTGAAGTGAATGGGCGATAGTTCATTCTAAGTCCTTCGCTAATTGAATCACCATTCTGACATTATTCGTGCAACCCAACCCATATTTCGGGCGCACCTTTCAACCAATGTTTAATTGTGTATGTTTTCCTCGAGCATACCTCCTTATATCATTTGATCTGACAAATGTTATCTCCTTGTTCACTTAATGGTGGAAATCCATCTTTTGGGAATCTCGGTGAATTGCCGTTGAGTCCATCAGTCACCTCCTCATCCTCTCCTTGGTTTAATGATGAACTATTGTTTCAGGAACCCGCTCCCATAGTTCATTTCCCGAGAATCTTACAATATCATTTCGTCGATACGTGCCGCAGCTTTTCTTCTCGGACATCCTGAGTCTAAGGTATCATGACACCAATCGGATCTGAATCTTGGTCGGATATGATGGTTGGGACATTTTCCAAGAGTTATGATGTTGATCCTTCGATGACCCGGTAACATGATGTCATGCCTAGCACCCCCCCCCCCCCAGCTGGAGGACCTATCATTATAGATTCCTTTTCAGCAAGGTTATCCATTCATCCATGAGGAAATTGTAAGACTTAATCTACAAGTTATTCCTGATGGATCCTTCGTGTTTCCAAAGTCTGATCTTCACCTGAAGACCATGTCAATGCTATCTCGAAGCATGTCAATGGTACTCCGATTTTCAACAGGAACATTTGAAGCTCGATGCTAAATTTTATTTATCATTTATCCTAACACCGTTGTATGGGTAATGTCATGAAAATTCTCCCCCGTACCTAAAGAGTTTTCTACATAATATCCTGCCACGGATATCATGCTCTGCTTGTCCTTGGGAAGGATATATCCCTGAATTATGTGTTTAAACACGTTTTCCTTTCCATTGTTCTATTTGATCTGATGATCACCTTTTCCTTTCCAATGTTTTGTTTAACCTTTCTTGTGGTCTATATGATCTAAGCAGTAATGTTCTCCTGCTTATGTAAACACCTCGGGGTACAACTCTGTCAGCAAGACCCTGTTACTATTGTTGAAAACATTCCGGTAACCACCGATGGACGAGAACTTTGCCTATTGGCCCGCCTCGTTCAACGAGCAGGAAAATGGTTCTCTTCGTCCCTCGCCCTTGGTATCGATGTTGTTGCCGACATATCTGACAGGCTACCCTTTGACACACCTTACTATCATGACCGTGCAAAATGTCGGCCCCTTCCTACTTTCAACCACATGGTGGGCCCATAACCCACAGTTCCACAGGATCGAAACCTGACTCTCCTGCACCCCTGTTACTAAAGCTAATCCTCACGCTTGGCTTCGTATGAAAGATCACGAGCCACCTTCCTAGTGATCTATTCTGGTATCAGACGCAATGCTTATTCCCGTTGCTCTGAACCCCTTTCACGCCTTGTAACAGGCATCGAACGATTGCCTACCCGCTTGGAACTTCTCGTGGTACTTACTTACTTTGCTCTCGATAATTCGTTAAGTTTCAATTCGAGAGTTACTTTCCGCCACCTTCCCCGATCTTATCGACCAGATAGTTAACCTTGCAGAAGTTCGTTCTCCCTGTATGCCCACCCTTTATTCCTTCGTAAGTACGATGGAGTTCCGGAAGAAAGGATGCCGACTTCATCTTGATGACCTAAAGCAGCGAAATGAAGACATCAATGTATTGGACCGGCCTCTTCGAGAAGAGCAAGCCAGGATGAGAAGACCCGCTAGATTCGTTACCAAACTTCCCCCCTTACACCCCTCTTAAATCTCGGGCCGAGATTTCTTGTAGTGGAGGAGAATTATGACGCCCGGGTAATTAAGCTACAGTGATCCTCTGCTAGTGATGCCACGTCACCTCGATTATAGTTGCTAATCTTGAGTTAATTCGAAACCGATTCAAATTCAAATTTAAAATTTGGAAAATATTAAAAGTTTTCAAACATTAAAATAAAATTGTTCGGTGGTTGTCAAATATTACATCGGTAATTATGGTGGAGTGCACACATTTTTATAATGTGTCTGAATATTTTAAAATGAATTAAAACAGAAAAGGAAAAATAAGAAAAGAAAATAAAAACAAACCGAATAAATAAAGGGAGGGGAGAAAACCCCACTGGCCCAACTGGGCCAAGCCCCCACATGGCCCAGCCGGCCACCCCCTGGCCCGGCCCAACCCCCTCACACCCTTATCCCCCCCGGTCGGCAGGAAACCCTAGCCGCACCCATTCGCCCCCCCGATTCCCTCCTCCTCCCTCCCCGCGCCGATCTGGATCGGCTCCGCCCGATCCCGTCGCCCCCCGACGCCGGCGACCGACCCGCCGCCCCGACCTCACCTCGTCCCCTCCTCCCCGACCGGC
>NC_057797.1:456581263-456741166 GCF_018294505.1 Triticum aestivum
TGGCTCGCCGGAGGCAGCTCCGGCGCGTCTCCGGCCGGTGTCCGGCGTGGCATCCACATGGCACCGCCTGGGCCACTGACTGGTGGGCCCAGGCCCCCCCCTCGACCTGTTGACTCGGTCAGCTAGGCTGACTGGGCCGGCCAGGCCAATGACATGGGCCCCCCCAGAACGTTTTTAAAAAAAAAGAAAAAGGAAAAAGGGAATTAAATAAATATAATTATTAAAAATGAAAATGAATAAAATTAATTAATTAAATAATTAATTAAGTAAATAATTAATTTAATTAATCCTGATTCATTAACCTAATGGCTAATTAACCTAATTAACTACTGTTAATTAAACTAAACTAGGGTAATTAGTTAACAGTCACTGACGAACGGGACCCACGTGACAGGTTGACCAAGTCAACTCTGTTGACTGCTGACGTCAGCATGACCTCATGCTGACCTCATAAATCCATTTTTCGAATTAATTAATTAATTAATTAAATTCCAGAAATTAATAAAATCTTTAGAAAATCATATCTTTTAATCCGTAACTCGGATTAAAATATTTTCAACATGAAAGTTGCTCAGAACGACGGGACGATTCCGGATACGCAACCCGTTCGTCCGCCACACACCCCTAACATATCAAACTCACAACTTTCCCCCTCCGGCTCCTCTGCCCGAAAACACGGAACACCGGGAATACTTTCCCGGATGTTTTCCCCCTTCGCCGGCATCACCTCATACTGCGTTAGGACACAACTAGCTTCGCTCTTTATCATGTCTTGTGTTGTCATGCTTATGTTTGCACTGTATTTATTGTTTCTTCCCCCTCTTCTCTTCGGTAGACTACGAGACCGACACTGCTGCTGCCCAGTTCGACTACGGAGTTGACGACCTCTCTCTCTTGCCAGAGCAACCAGGCAAGCCCCCCCCCCTTGATCACCAGATATCGCCTATTCTACTCTATACTGCTTGCATTAGAGTAGTGTAGCATGTTACTGCTTTCCGTTAATCCTATTCTGATGCATAGCCTGTCATTGCTGCTACAGTCATTGATACCTTACCCGCAATCCTAAATGCTTAGTATAGGATGCTAGTGTTCCATCAGTGACCCTACACTCTTGTCCGTCTGCCATGCTATACTACTGGGCTGTGATCACTTCGGGAGGTGATCACGGGCATATACTATATACTTTACACTGTTACACTACCTGTGATACTGTTCGGAGTTGGGGGCTGAAAGGACAGGTGGCTCCATCCCGGTAGAGGTGGGCCTGGGTTCCCGACGGTTACTTTGTGGCGGAGCGACAGGGCAGGTTGAGACCACCTAGGAGAGAGGTGGGCCTGGCCCTGTTCGGCGTTCGCGGATACTTAACACGCATAACGAGATCTTGGTATTTGATCTGAGTTGGCTACGAGCCTATACGCACTAACCATCTACGCGGGAGTAGTTATGGGTATCCCGATGTCGTGGTATCAGCCGAAGCACTTCAGACGTCAGCGACGGAGCGGCGCGCGCCGAATTGGACTGGAACGCCACTAGGCTAGGTCTGCTTTCGGCCGCCCACGCAACGTGCAGGTGTGCTCAGGGCGATGGGCCCAGACCCCTGCGCGCTTAGGTTTAGACCGGCGTGCTGGCCTCTCTGTTTTGCCTAGGTGGGGCTGCGACGTGTTGATCTTCCGCGGCCGGGCATGACCCAGGAAAGTGTGTCCGGCCAAATGGGATCGAGCGTGTTGGGTAATGTGGTGCACCCCTGCAGGGAAGTTAATCTATTCGAATAGCCGTGATCTTCGGTAACAGGACGACTTGGAGTTGTACCTTGACCTTATGACAACTAGAACCGGATACTTAATAAAACACACCCTTCCAAGTGCCAGATACAACCGGTGGTCGCTCTACCTTAGGGATATGAGGAGGGGATCGCCGGGTAGGATTATGCTATGCGATGTTACTGGAGATGCTACTTGGAGATGCTACTTGGAGATGCTATTTGGAGGACTTCAGTCTACTCTCTTCTACATGCTGCAAGACGGAGGCTGCCAGAAGCGTAGTCTTCGACAGGATTAGCTATCCCCCTTTTATTCTGGCATTCTGCAGTTCAGTCCACCGATATGACCCCTTTACACATATACCCATGCATTTGTAGTGTAGCTCCTTGCTTGCGAGTACTTTGGATGAGTACTCACGGTTGCTTTTCTCCCTCTTTTCCCCCTTTCCCTTCTACCTGGTTGTCGCAACCAGATGCTGGAGCCCTGGAGCCAGACGACTACTACCCCGGAGGTGCCTACTACTGCGTGCAGCCCACTGACGACGACCTGGAGTAGTTTAGGAGGATCCCAGGCAGGAGGCCTGCGCCTCTTTCGATCTGTATCCCAGTTTGTGCTAGCCTTCTTAAGGCAAACTTGTTTAACTTATGTCTGTACTCAGATATTGTTGCTTCCGCTGACTCGTCTATGATCGAGCACTTGTATTCGAGCCCTCGAGGCCCCTGGCTTGTATTATGATGCTTGTATGACTTATTTTATTTGTAGAGTTGTGTTGTGATATCTTCCCGTGAGTCCCTGATCTTGATCGTACACATTTGCGTGCATGATTAGTGTACGATTGAATCGGGGGCGTCACAAGTTGGTATCAGAGCCGACTGCCTGTAGGAATCCCCCTTTCCAACTCCTTGGCCGAAGTTGAGTCTAGACTTTACAAAACTTTTACTAACATGGCTGTGCGGCCCATAGGCCCACGTCACCATTGGGTGGTATTAGGATCTTTTATTCCTCGACCTATACTCTGGGACTCTGATCTCTCTTCTATTCGGGTTAAATGGATTTTGCTAATTCTAACATTAGGATCTCGTTATCATTTTCACCCGGAGAGCCCCTTATTACTGATGATCGTCTGCTGCACGTGAAGACCCTGAAGATACTCTCCGCTGTAACCCGAGAATTTGTATCCGTTGCTTTTGCAATTCCCTACCACCAAAAATATCCCTATGGATAAATACATACAACTGTCGTTCTTACTTTTGTTCCCAGTTGATCTTGTCATTGGAAGATACCCTAAAATTCTCTCTATTGATCCGAGAATACTTTGTGCCTACTGCCTTGCAGTTCCTTTCCACCTGAATACCTCTACGGATAATTTCTCGCCCTTATCGAGTATCCACTCATCCCCAGTTGTTCATGTGTTTCACAATGGTCTTTGAAATACTATTCAATCCTCCAAAATTCCTAAGTAGCTTATTGCTCTGCAATACTTGTCTGCTTGCATTATGGATGCTTTCCAGATGTCTGGCAATATTCGTTAGTATCCTTAGGCATTGTCATTTTGATCCTATTGATTCAGCATGTGTGCGAATGCACACAATCATCTATCAACCCTTCTAAATTATCCTTTCGGCTCAGACATCATTTTTTTGAACATGAGCTGGTTCTCGACCAAACTATTTGTCGTCAATTGTGCCTCTGGTATATCCAACTTATCCATCCTTGATCAGAGCGACTGCTTCTGATCCTTTGTTTTGGAAATCGAAATTCCTTTATTATCTAAGCATCGAATCATTCCGATGTTCTATAATATGATGCCCGTGCATTCTTCTTCCTTTGGTTGAGTACCGGTGCTCACCTCAGATCCCTTGTGGACCATCGGTTCCTTTGTTGGATTTTATCCGACAGTGTCCTTCATATTGAATAACCTTGAGAGCCTTTTCCATGGGTATATAATGCCTTGGTAAATTGTATCATCTGCTTTTGAACAATGCTCTACTTTCGAGCTTGTATTATTTACCCCGAAGTTTGTGGTATATGTTCGTAAGACGCCCTGATGGGTTGAACCTATGCCTTCCTTACTATGTGTGAACTCGGAAGTTTTCACGGGTCATACTCATCTGGTATTTCACCAGGTATAACTTTCAACACTAATGCCATTATCGAAACGCGAAGTGAATGTAAGGTTATGCTTTGGAGAAGTGGGAGCCGACCTTGAACTTTTTGTTCATGCCCATGGACGCGATGTATATCCTATCATGGAAGCTTCTTGTAATAATAACTATTTCCTTGATAACTAACATAGGTTATCTGTGAATTGATCCCTTGCAACCGTGGTTCCGACCATGATTGTTCTTCTTTGATCTCATTTCTCGGACAAGTTAAAACAATTGTCTTATATGGATCAATACACCAGTCCAACCTTTACTTGATCTTGTGTCGAGTATTACCCCCTGGTATCTCAAGATTATCTTGGAACTACATAACTTCTTATGAGTTCTTCATCAAGTGCTACCTTTCCACTGATTCCAATTTTTCACGGGCTCTGAGTTATTATACACTCAAAGACACCGATAACTGAACCGAGTCCGCTCTACGGTTCAACAACTCTTCAGCAAGCTTCTATAAGTACGAGTTTGTTACCCGATCACGCCATTCCTAGCCTGTTTGGCTATATCATTGTCGTGATGATTTTAACTGTGCTACCTGGTCCTTTTTCCGGGAGCACCAGTTTCGACGATGAGCTAAGCTTACGTCGATCTTCCTCGTCATACCATTTCTCCTTGACCAACAAACTTGATTTCGAGTTTGTGTCGTAACGGTGGTTCCAATAACCTCTTGCTTCATCATTCCTTTGACTTGATGTCGTCGTTGATTGACTACATCTGCATGAAATCTCTCGACAATTGTGTCGTGATCATCATCAACCTTATGAGCTCTTCCAGGAATTCAATTGAATTCATGATGGGTAATACCATCCTTGCCCCTCGATGATTCCTGTTCTCATCGACCACTTTATTGCCTTTCGTTCAACACAACTTGTTCGTGTTTGGTGTAAACCTTGAGATCACTGCTACCCAGTAGTCGATCTTCCTTACCTCGGTAGTATTACCATCTCTTTTTGTCAAGAATGTGGTGAGAATTTCACCACCTCTTAATAATTCTTGATATCATAATACTTCTTGACATCTTCGTTCATTCCTTGGTCCCCGTATTGTTTTCAACCGGAATACCGACAATGGCGCTATCACGTGCGAATTCAAAACAAGTTTGGAGTGCATATGTTATTTGTGCGAGAGCACGCGCAGTTTTTTGAAGTGGCTGCTGGAGCGGCTCACGCGCGCTAAAATTTGTAGCGGCTGCAGGAGCAAGCGCACCGTGCCGCGTTAAAACAAGTGATCCGCGCGCTGCAAATGAGTTTTTATCACGCCACACATTGGACGGCTGTTGAAGATGCTCTTAGTAGATCATGTGATCAATGCTCAATGCACAGAAACAATGTCACTTTAAGAGGTCTTCATATGATCTCTTAGGCTTTTGAAATTTATTGTGGAATCTGACTGCCTAGAATTGGTTGAAGCATGCAATGTCAAGAGCGATGTTTTGGGTCCTAATTGTTGAATATATGGTTGTGCATGTATATTGTATATTTTGGCCCACTTTATAGTCCTTGTATAGTTGAGGTTGAGGCCTACTTTGTACATCTATATATACGTGCGTTATGTACCGATCAATACATTGAATTGCATTGCCAAAGTAATCTCTCTCAACATGGTATCATACCTACGATCCTAACGCTAAACATACCGCCGTCACCGCTGCCGCCGCACTTCGCCGCCGTTGCTACACCCCGCCGCCGCTGCCGCCGCGTCTCCCACTCTGTCGCGCCGCCGCCCGTGTCCCAGCCGCCGCCTCCCTTCCCCGTCCCTACTTCCGCTACCCTTCCCCTAACCCTAACCGATCCACGCCGCCACCCCTAGCCGCCACCGCCACCCTTAGCCGCCGCACCTCCCTTCCTCCCGAGCCGCGCCGCACCACCCCTCCTCCCGAGTCGCATGGAGTCCCCCGGTTCCTTCGTCTCCACCCGCACCACCCGCCACTAGTACAACGAGGTGCTATACAAACGGTTTTTAACCCCTTTCCACGACGGCATTTGGAACCATCACCTAGTGAGTGACGACGATAGGGGGTCCTTCCCACACGACCTAGAAACCATCGGGGATATGCCCTCCTGGAAAAATGAGTTCGTGCACGATCGGCGAGCGCTCAAATACGGAAATACGTACAGTAGAGCTAAAAAAATACAATTATACAGGCGAAATTGTTTCCGGTCGCAAGTATATCCCACACAGTCATTCACTGTTATACATTTCCGTTCGTATGTATATCCCACACAGTCGCTCCAAGGAAAATGTTTCCGTTCACATGTACACCGCACACAATTTTCCCCTTTAAATCGTTTGTCATAGCGTTGCCATTGCACACGATATTAACAATTTTATCGTTTGCATTATTGAATGCATCACACACGGCACGTAGAAGAAACTGTGTGGCAAAGACTGTCCATCACACACAGTTTTTATGTCGTAAGCATTTCCGCAAGGTGGCCTAACGCAAAAAGTTTTCAAGAGAAGATCGTGTGTGATTGTTCATTGATCCAACATGGTTTATTCCTAGAAACTGTGTGCTTTATTGAATGCATCACACATGGTGTTTTCTCAATAACCGTTTGCAATAGAAAAACCCAATTAGTAGGCTAATTATACGATTATGAATAATCCATTTATTAATCTAATTGATATTTCATATTAAGCACACAATATATTTCATTTTTATAATTGAAATACATCAGAATACAACATCATATAACTTCAGCACTCAGCTATCCCATTACACAACTACACCAGCATCAAATTTCACATGTAATATCTATAACCTTTCGTAATTAGCATTATAGATGGTACATAGACAGATGTATCTCATCTAGAAAACTGCTGAAGCAGAAGACAAATGTTGAGCCTTCATTGATGCTGAAGGTCTTTGTAACTTTAGGCCAGTGCATGTGGATGATTGACTGTCCATCCTTTGTCCTCTTCAGGAACACTTCAATATTGTACAGTGGGTGTTGTATGAATACCTTCCTCGCCTCTTGACCATACAGGTGGTCTGCGAGGTAATCATCAGTGAACTACTTTGGAAAGGTATGAAAATAAGGATGTGCATAAATATCTTCTCTATATTGGAAATGGGGCAAAGGAATAAAAAAGGCAAGGTATAATAATCAGTACCATCCTGTAGTGAACTAATTGTTGGGGAACATAGTAATTTCAAAAAATTTCCTACACACACGCAAGATCATGGTGATGCATAGCAACGAGAGGGGAGAGTCGTCCACGTACCCTCGTAGACCGTTAAGCGGAAGCGTTATGACAACGCGATTGATGTAGTCGTACGTCTTCACGATCGACCGATCCTTAGTAACGAACGTACGGCACCTCCGCGTTCAGCACACGTTCAGCTCGGTGACGTCCCGCGAACTCACGATCCAGCAGAGCTTCACGGAGAGTTCCGTCAGCACGACGACGTGATGACGGTGATGATGTTGCTATTGTCGCAGGGCTTCGCCTAAGCACCGCTACAGTATAACCGAGGTGGATTATGGTGGAGGGGGGCACCGCACACGACTAAGAGATCAACATATCAATTGTTGTGTTCTAGGGTGCCCCCTCCCCCCTGTATATAAAGGAGCAAGGGGGAGGCCGGCTGGCCCTCCTAGGGCGCGCCAGGAGGAGGAGTCCTCCTCCTAGTAGGAGTATGACTCCCCTTTCCTACTCCTACTAGGAGGAGGAAAGGAAGGGGGAAGGGGAGAAGGAAGGAGAGGGAGGAAAGGAGGAAAGGGGGGCCGACCCCCTAGTCCAATTCAGTTTGGGCTAGGGGGGCCGCGCGCTCTGCCTCCTCTCTTCCACCACTTGGCCCATGAGGCCCAATACTTCTTCCCTGTATTCCCGTAACTCCCCGGTACTCCAAAAAAATACCCGAATCACTCGGAACCTTTCCGATGTCCGAATATAGTCGTCCAATATATCAATCTTTACATATCGACCATTCCGAGACTCCTCGTCATGTCCCCGATCTCATCCGGGACTCTGAACTACGTTCGGTACATCAAATCACATAAACTCATAATACCAATCGTGGCAGAACTTTAAGCGTGCGGACCCTACGGGTTCGAGAACTATGTAGACATGACCGAGACATAGGGAATGACTGAGAACTTTAAGCGTGCGGACCCTACGGGTTCGAGAACTTTAAGCGTGCGGACCCTACGAACTCTTTGTCACCTCCATAACCGAGAAACATTTCCTTATTCCACTAAGGATATTTTTGACCGCTGTCCAGTGATCTACTCCTTCTTTGACTATTCCATTTTGAACTACTTCAAAATCTTGTCAAGGTATGTACTCACTGAAAATATATCAAGCGTCTTGATCTATCTCTATAGATCTTGATGCTTAATATGTAAGTAGCTTCACCGAGGTCTTTCTTTGAAAAACTCCTTTCAAACATTCCTTTATGCTTTCCAGAAAATTCTACATTATTTTTGATCAGCAATATGTCATTCACATATACTTATCAGAAATTCTGTAGTGCTCCCACTCACTTTCTTGTAAATACAAACTTCTCCGCAAGTCTATATAAAACCATATGCTTTGATCACTTTATGAAAGCATATATTCCAACTCCGAGATGCTTGCACCAGTCCATAGATGGATCGCTAGAGCTTGCTCACTTTATTAGCACCTTTAGGATCGACAAAAACTTCTGGTTGCATCATATACAACTCTTCTTAAATCCAATAAGGAATGCACTTTTGTTATCCATTTGCCAGATTTCATAAAATGCGGCAATTGCTAATATAATTTGGACAGACTTAAGCATTGATACGAGTGAGAAAATCTCATCATAGTCAACACCTTGATCTTGTCGAAAAATCTTTTTCGACAATTCGAGCTTTGTAGATAGTAACACTACTATCAGCGTCCCTCTTCCTCTTGAAGATCCATTTATTCTCAATGACTCACTGATCATCGGGCAAGTCAATCAAAGGCCATACTTTGTTCTCATACATGGATCCCATCTTAGATTTCATAGCCTCAAGCCATTTCACGGAATTTGGGCTCATCATCGCTTCCTCATAGTTCGTAGGTTCGTCATGGTTAAGTAATATGACATCCATAACAAGATTACCGTAGCACTCAGGTGCGGATCTCACTCTGGTTGACCTACGAGGTTCGGTAGTAACTTGATCTGAAGTTACATGATCATCATCATTAGCTTCCTCACTAATTGGTGTAGGAATCACATGAACAGATTTCTGTGATGACCTACTTTCCAATAAGGGAGCAGGTACAGTTACCTCATCAAGTTCTACTTTCCTCCACTCACTTCTTTCGAGTGAAACTCCTTCTTTAGAAAGGATCCATTCTTAGCAACGAATGTCTTGCCTTCGGATCTGTGATAGAAGGTGTACCCAACTGTTTCCTTTGGGTATCCTATGAAGACACATTTCTCCAATTTGGGTTTGAGCTTATCAAGATGAAACTTTTTCACATAAGCATTGCAACTCCAAACTTTAAGAAACGACTACTTTGGTTTCTTGCCAAACCACAGTTCATATGGCGTCGTCTCAACGGATTTAGATGGTGCCCTATTTAATGTGAATGCAGCTGTCTCTAATGCATAACCCCAAAACGATAGTGGTAAATTAGTAACAAACATCATAGATTGCACCATATCTAATAAAGTACGCTTACGATGTTCGGACACACCATTATGCTGTGGTGTTCCAGGTGGCGTGAGTTGCGAAACTATTCCGTTTTGTTTCAAATGAAGACCAAACTCGTAACTCAAATATTCTCCTCCATGATCAGATTGTAGAAACTTTATTTTCTTGTGACGATGATTTTCCACTTCACTCTGAAATTATTTGAACTTTTTAAAATGTTTCAGATTCATGTTTCATCAAGAAGATATACCCATATCTTACTCAAATCATCTGTGAAGGTCAGAAAATAACGATACCTGCCGTGAGCCTCAACACTCATCGGACTACATACATCAGTATGTATTATTTCCAACAAGTCTGTTGCTCACTCCATTGTTCCGGAGAATGGAGTCTTAGTCATCTTGCCCATGAGGCATGGTTCGCAAGCATCAACTGATTCATAATCAAGTGATTCCAAAAGCCCATTAGCATGGATTTTCTTCATGCGCTTTACACCAATATGACCTAAACGGCAGTGCCACAAATAAGTTGCGGTATCATTATTAACTTTGCATCTTTTGGCATCAATATTATGAATATGTGTATCACTACGATCGAGATTCAATAAACCATTCACCTTGGGTGTATGAACAATGAAGGTTTTATTCATGTAAACAGAACAACAATTATTCTTTGACTTTAAATGAATAACTGAATTGCAACAAACATGATCAAATCATATTCATGCTTAACGCAAACACCAAATAACATTTATTTAGGTTCAACACTAATCTCGAAAGTATAGGGAGTGTGCGATGATGATGATATCAATCTTGGAACCTGTAGGATCGAAAGTATGTCTAGAGGGGGGGTGATTAGACTACTTGACCAAATAAAAATCTAGGCTTTTCCCAATTTTAGTTCTTGGCAGATTTTAGCTATCTTAGCACAAGTCAAGCAATCTCCACACAATTCAAGCAAGCATGCAAAAGAGTATATGAGCAGCGGAAAATAAAGCATGCAACTTGCAAGAATGTAAAGGGAAGGGTTTGGAGGATTCAAACGCAATTGGAGACACGGATGTTTTTGTCGTGGTTCGGATAGGTGGTGCTATCGTACATCCACGTTGATGGAGACTTCAACCCATGGAGGGTAACGGTTGCGCGAGTCCATGGAGGGCTCCACCCACGAAGGGTCCACGAAGAAGCAACCTTGTCTATTCCATCACGGCCGTCGCCCACGAAGGACTTGCCTCACTAGCGGTAGATCTTCACGAAGTAGGCGATCTCCTTGCCCTTACAAACTCCTTGGTTCAACTCCACAATCTTGTCGGAGGCTCCCAAGTGACACCTAGCCAATCTAGGAGACACCACTCTCCAAGAAGTAACAAATGGTGTGTTGATGATGAACTCCTTGCTCTTGTGCTTCAAATGATAGTCTCCCCAACACTCAACTCTCTCTCACAGGATTTGGATTTGGTGGAAAGAAGATTTGAGTGGAAAGCAACTTGGGGAAGGCTAGAGATCAAGATTCATATGGTTGGAATGGAATATCTTGACCTCAACACAAGTGTAGGTGGTTCTCTCTCAGAAAATGTGTATTGGAAGTGTAGGTATGTTCTGATGGCTCTCTCCACGAATGAAGAGTGGGTGGAGGGGTATATATATCCTCCACACAAAATCTAACCGTTACACACAATTTGCCAAACTCGGTGGGACCGAATGGTTAAACTCGGTCGGACCGATTCAGCAAACCTAGTGACCGTTAGGATTTTCGGTGGGATTGAGATGCAACTCGGTAGGACCGATATGGTTAGGGTTAGGGCATAACGTAATTTCGGTGTGACCGATTACACAAACTCGGTGGGACCGATTTTGGTAATAAGCTAACCAGAGAGTTGGTCAGGTAAACTCGGTGGGACCGATTCCCTCATCTCGGTGAGACCGAAATGTTACAAAAGGGAAACAGAGAGTTTACATTGCAATCTCGGTGGGACCGATCGCTCATCTCGGTAAGACCAAAACATTACAAAGGGAAATAGAGAGATTACAATCCCATCTCGGTGAGACCGAGATCCCTATCGGTGAGACCGATTTTCCTAGGGTTTGTGGCAGTGGCTATGACATTTGAAACTCGGTGGCACCGGATAGAAAGAATCGGTGGGGCCGAGTTTGACTTTTGGTTTAGGTCATATGTGGATGTGGGAAGGTAGTTGAGGATTTTGGAGCATATCACTAAGCATTTTGAGCAAGCAATCCATTAAGCAACACCTCATCCCTCCTTGATAGTATTGGCTTTTCCTATAGACTCAATGTGATCTTGGATCACTAAAATATAAAATGTAGAGTCTTGAGCTTCAAGCTTGAGCCAAACTTTTTGTCCTTAGAATTTTGAGGGATCCACTTTCCTCATCCTTGCCATGCCATTCATTGAGCTTTTCCTGAAATATTAATCTTGGAATAATGTTAGCTCAATGAGCTATATGTTGTTAGGAATTACCAAAACCACCCAGGGATAGTTGCACTTTCAATCTCCCCCTTTTTGGTAATTGATGACAACATATAGATCAAAGCTTCGACAAATGATAATAAGAGTGAAAGATATTGTCGCTTTGAGAAGTATGTGAAAAGCAAGAGCTCCCCCTAAATTTGTGCATATCTTAAGATTTGCTTTGGACTGCAAATGCACAATGAGTTAGGATCATGGGTTACTCTTCCATGTCACATACATCTTGGTGGAGCGCTCAAAATAATAAAGATTGAATACATGCACTCATCACCAAGCAAAGTGAATGATCATATAAGGATAAGTAAGATAATATCATCTAACAAGCATAAGTGTAGCTTATGATCAACCACATGATCATCAATGTCTCACAGATAATAGCATAGTATCTCAAGCAATCAAAAGACAAACAAAGTTCAACCACCAAAGCAAGAGAGAATAAAAAGCAACGCTCTCTCTCGAAGCCTATGATCTATACATGTTTCTCCCCCTTTGGCAACAAGTTACCAAAAAGTTCATAGAAAATGCATAGCACTAAAACGTCTCTCAAGCTTGGTCTTCAGGTGGTGGCGTAGAGATGGCTCCTTGGACGAAGACTTCAGTTGATGTGGATGGAGCTGAAGGAGTTGGTGCTGGAGCTGGTTGCGCTGAAGCTGTAGCTGGTGCAGATGAAGTGGCTCTAGTGTCTGGAACAGGCACTGCAGCAGACCTCTGAGCTCTAGGCACTCTGGCAAATGCATCAGTGGTTGTCTTGCCCTTCCTCTCCTGCATATCATCTTGAAGTTGCTCCACAACAGACTGAATCTCAGTTACCTTCACATCCAAGTCATAGAATTTTTGCTCCACGATTCTTTCCAAGCTCTCCTGGTTTTGAGTCAGGGTGGCCAGTCCCTTCTCAATCCTCAGAGTGGATGCAATCAGGTAGCCAAGCTGATCTTGCTTGCTCTTCAGGAGATACTGAGATGCTTCTTCAGTAGTTGGCATCCTTGCAGCCTTTTCAGCTTTTGCCTTCTCCTTCTTGGCTTGTGCGTGCACAGAAGATGGTTCATCCTCATTCATAACCACAATGTTGTCCTTGAAGTCTGGATAGATAGGCATGTGCTCCTTGTCCAGCAGATATGTACCAGTGCCCATCTTGGAGTTGATTAGCTCCTGGATCTGTGGGGCATACCCACAACTCCTCTTCTGATCTGCAGCTGTCCTCTTGATAGTTTCAACTATTAGGCTCATGACTTTGAACTTCTGTGGGACATCAAAGATGTGAAGCAAGTTAATTGCATGGCCTCTGATCATCTTGTGATCACCTGACTTTGGCAAGAGAGTGTGCCTGAGGATCCAGTTGATGGTTGGCAAGCCTGACAGAAGGTAATGTACAGATCCAAACTTATGTGTCTCAAGAGCAGCATCTGGGATCTCCTTGTACATGTGTGCCATTGTGTTGTGATCCTTCTTCCTGTTGGCATAGACATCCAAGTCATCTTCACTCTCTTTTGGGGCATTGATCAACTTCGCCCATTCAGCAACCGTGGACTGGTACCTCGTACCTTCAGACATCCAGACAATCCTTCCATCTGGGTAGAAATGAGCTGTGGAGTAGAACTGCATGATGAGCTCATCATTCCATTTTGTGAGCTTCTGAGCCACAAACTCATCGACTCCACAAGCCTTGAAACTATCATGTACACCTGGATAGTGATCCTCATTCTCCTTGATGTAGTCCCAGTCGACCCATCTCATGTCACACACTATGGGCTTCTTGTCAAGCAACACTGTCTCATAGAAGTCCTGCTGTTCCTTTGTGTGGAACCTGTAATCAACAGCAGTCCTTCTCCTGGTGGCATATGGATCTGACTCTCTCCATAGCCTCAGACCTGAGTCCTTCCTTATCTTCATGTTCTCAGCTACTGGATGAGCATCATTGTGATCTGGATTTTGGGTTTGAGCTTCCTCAGGACTTGTCCTTCATCATCTTCATCAGCAGCAACTTCAGGCACTGGGGCCTTGTTCTTCTCAGCAGCTGGTATACTCCTGGTATTCCTCTTAGGTGCACTCTTGGGCTTGGAGGCTGCTTTGGGTGCTTCTTTGGGCTTTGATGTTGCAGCCCCTGACTTTATAGCATCACCCATCAGCTTTTGTGCCTTGGGTGCTGGTGCAGCAACCTCTTCTTCCTCTTCCTCTTCAGAATCTCTCATGATTGAGGATCTCCCAAGCACTCTAGCAGTGGTCTTTTTGATCCTCTCCTTCCTCTTCTTCCCTTCTGCAGCAGCCTCTTTGGGTTCAGATCCCAAAGGGACTTGAGTAGATGCTCTGGCCTTAGACATTGGAATTCTCTTTGCAGGAACCTTTTGCTTCATGCCTGGCTTGGTGGCAGCAGCAGTGCTATATTCCTTCTTAACCACTTTCTTCTTGGAAGTGGCCTCATCCTCAACTGCCACATAGTCTTCATCCTCAGATTCAGAGGTCTTCTTCTTTCTGGCCCTGGTGGCAGCTTTGGGTAAGTTGCTTGGGGTGCTCCTGCTACCATCATCTGAACTGCTAGAGGGACTAGTGCCCTCACTCAGGTGAACCTGCTCCTCTGACCTGTTCTGGCTGTCACTCTGATCAGACATATTGCAAACACTGACAGCAGACCCTGTGAATAGATATAGATGAGATAGAGTGGATGAGCATCACAAAATGTAGAGGTTTTTGCAAAAGAATGAGTCAAAAACTTAGTTTTAGTTTTCCACAGAAAGCATTTCGGATCAACCGATTTGTAAACTCGGTGATACCGAAGCAGCTGTTGGAACCTAAACTAGTGAACTCGGTCAGACCGAGTCACAGTTCGGTGGCACCGAGACTGCTAGGGTTTCACAAAGTCCTGAACTCGGTCACACCGATTTGCAATTCTCGGTCAGACCGAAAATTACATGTGCAATGGCCTGAGCCAAATCGGTGGTACCAAGTTCCACAACTTGGTGGGTCCGAGATGGTTTCGGCGGAAACCTAACCCTAAATTTTCAATTCACGACTAAACTACGGAGTGTTTGGACTGGATAAGAATGATCTCAATCGTGGCAAGATACATGGCGAACACAATGTGCTAGGAATCAGATAGGGATAGCACAGTGATCGAGTTCATACCCTAGTTCGGTGATGAACTCGCTACGGCGGCAACGACGGGGATGATTCCAGTTGACGGCGGCGGAGACCAGCAGCAGGAGGCGGCTGGCGACGAGGAAGACGATCCGGAGACCCTGGAGGCAGAGCGGGCTAAGCGCGGGTCGAGGAGGTTCGGAAAGTTTTCCAAAATTTGACCCGTGGGTATATATAGCCCGACCCTGTCGGTGTGACCGAGTGGAACAACTCGGTGGCACCGAGATTCATAACTGCAATCAGTTACTGAAACTCGGTGTGACCGAAAGGTTCAAATCGGTTGCACCGAGATTGAAAACCTAGATCGACTTAGTGATCTCGGTATGACCGAAATGGATGAATCGGTCAGACCGAAACGCACAAAGAAGTTTTGGAAGTTTAAGTCTATGACGAATCGGGGACTCCGAGTGCTCCTCACACAGAGTGGTTCGAATCTGACTTGATCAAATTTTGTGATGTAGCATGAATAGAGTTTGAGACGAGAAAAGCATAGATAGCTAGAGAGGGTTCTTAGGCATTCTTGTCCATCCACTTGGCAAAAGAAAAGAAAACCAATCAATCAAAACAACAAGTGGATGTCCTCGAATGAGTAAAATATGCAATCAACATGCTCACACAATAAAATGGCAATTGAAATATGTGGCAAAGCATGCACAACCAATTCTAGCATCTATCAAACAATTTGCGATGACTAGGTCATCTATATATGAGTATATTGACTTAGGAGTCAAATGAGAACATTTGATCATAGGTCATACTCATCGTTTAAGCACAAGTGGGGTTACCACTTTTACATAAAGCATTGTTGTGTTCACACCATTAGAGTTGCTTTAGCTCAATTCTTAGAGTAAAGCTCCCCCTAGATGTGAGATCCCCCCTAAGAGGGATGAACTAACCTTGGGTTTTGTCGATGATGACTTCATGTAGATGTTGAAGATGTGGATGCTCAATGTTGATGTAGATCATTTGAAGCTATCCATTGGAGTGAGTTGCACTTTCAATACCTACACGGGTTAGTCCCACAAGGAACAAACAAGGATATCCATAGACATAAAGTGATGCACACACAAGATGATGTCTATGAAAGCTTTTAGGTTACCTTGTCCCTTGTCTTACCAACAAGAGGGTTTGTGACTCCTTGAACTAGTGCAAGATGTGGAAGTTGATTGCACTTGTTCTTGCCAAGATGATAAGAGTGAAGTATGTTGGCGGAGTCACCCTCAAGAACTCTCTAGTTCTTCTTCTTCGGGATCCACACCATCTTGATGGGAATCCTCGGTGTTGTAGTTGTACTTGATGAAGTGGAACTTGAAGTAGTCTTGGGAACCCACTTGACCAAGGCCTTAGGAGCTTCTTCAAATGCATCAATTTCCTCTTGAAGCTTGTCCTTGCCTTTTTGCTTGTGGTCTTGTGGTGGAAGATCATCTTGAGCTTGTGTCCCTTTGAAAGAAGTAGGATCATACTTCTCTTGTTGAGGAACAAACTTCGTCTTGGGGTATTGATCTTCTTCCCACTCAACTCCATTGGCATTGAACTTTCGTTCAAAACCAACACCTTGATTCTTCCGGTGCCTTCCTTGCTTGCGTACAATTTCCTCGAATTGCTTACTTCCGGCAAGGCTCTTGTAAACACCTTTCTCTATAATTCCCTTCAATAAGCTATTTTCTTGCTCAAGTGTAACTTGGCTAAGAGAATCATTAGTGGAATCAAGAGAACTACTAGAAGCAACAATATTGGATTTAGCATGATTATTGTTACTACTAGAGGAAGAATCTTTCTTGTTCTTGTTACTAGACTTGACTTGAGGCATGTAAGTGGATAAGAGTAAACGCTTGGCAATGTAAGAAGAACTTTTCTTACGAAGATCATCATTGATTGCTTTTAAGAACTCATGCTCTTGCTCAAGGTTGAGCTTTTCAAAGCGTAATTTCTCATGAGTCCTTAAAAGTTCTCGATGATCTCCTAAGATAGTTTCATGAGCTAACTTAAGAGTGTTTAGTTCTTTAGTTAGAGACTCAATCTTCTCCTTATCATTGTCATTCGTTTTATCTTGATTAGCATGATTAATTGACGTTTCATCACAGTATTCATCACTAGAGTTGTCAACAAGTAAATCATCATCACCTAACAAGTCATCTTCATCACTATTGAAATCAACATACTCGGGGTGTGATACCTTTGGGCCTTTAGCCATGAAGCATGTTCCAACTCCTTCATTTGGTGAGTCAAATATGTCGTAGGAGTTGGTTGTCACAAGTGCTAGACCGGCAACACCTTCATCTTGAGTATATTCGGAGTCGGAGTGATAGCTTCTCTCGGAGTGGTTGTCGGAGTCGGAGCCGGATACCCATTCACCAACATGAGCTTGATGTCTTCGTTTTGTGTAGCTCCTTGATGACTTGTCCTTTCTTTCCGAATCCTTGCTTCTCCGTGAGGGTCTTCGTTCATAACGATCATCTCTACTCCTTCTTTCTCTAGATGGTGATTCTTCTCTTCTACTTCTTCTCTTGGGAGAATCTTCTCTTCTCTTGTAGGGGGCCGTACACTCATTGGAATAGTGTCCGGGCCTTCCACAATTGTAGCAGTTTCGCTCTCGACTAGAAGATCTTTTGTCATTGTAGGACCTTGACTTGGAGCTTCTCTCTTTGCTTCTACTCTTGTAGAACTTGTTGAAGTTCTTCACCATTAAGCTCAATTCTTCATTGAAGGTTTGTTTCTCACTCGATGATGTGGGGGCTTCACATGAGGCTTTGTAAGCACCACTTGATTTGTTGTGAAGTTCCTCTTTATCCTTGAGTGACATCTCATGAGCAACAATTCTTCCGATGACTTCCGTTGGCTTGAGATCTTTGTAATTTGGCATCATTTGGATCAATGTGCACACGGTATCATATTTTCCATCCAAGGCTCTTAGGATCTTCTTGATGATGAATCTATCGGTCATCTCTTCACTCCCTAAGCCGGCAATCTCATTTGTGATAAGAGCAAGCCTAGAGTACATTTCAGCAACACCTTCACCATCCTTCATTTTGAACTTGTCAAGTTGACTTTGAAGCACATCCAATTTGGATTCCTTGACGGAGTCGGTACCTTCGTGCATATCAATCAAAGTATCCCAAATTTCCTTTGCATTCTCAAGACGGCTGATTTTGTTGAATTCTTCGGGGCACAATCCGTTGAAGAGGATATCACAAGCTTGAGCGTTGTATTGCAGCATTTTCAACTCTTCCGCGGTGGCTTCACGGTTCGGTTCTTTCCCGTCAAAGAATTCACCTTGCAAGCCAATACACACAATAGCCCAAACGGCGGGGTTATGTCCAAGAATATGCATTTTCATCTTATGCTTCCAACTAGCAAAATTAGTGCCATCAAAGTAAGGACCTCTACGGTGATAATTTCCCTCGCTAGACGCCATACTCTCCTAGGTTGTGAAACCAAGGCTATGACCGCCAAAAGCTATGGAAATCAAAGCAAATGGAGACCAAAGCTCTGATACCACTTGTAGGATCGAAAGTATGTCTAGAGGGGGGGTGATTAGACTACTTGACCAAATAAAAATCTAGCCTTTTCCCAATTTTAGTTCTTGGCAGATTTTAGCTATCTTAGCACAAGTCAAGCAATCTCCACACAATTCAAGCAAGCATGCAAAAGAGTATATGAGCAGCGGAAAGTAAAGCATGCAACTTGCAAGAATGTAAAGGGAAGGGTTTGGAGGATTCAAACGCAATTGGAGACACGGATGTTTTTGTCGTGGTTCCGATAGGTGGTGCTATCGTACATCCACGTTGATGGAGACTTCAACCCACGGAGGGTAACGGTTGCGCGAGTCCACGGAGGGCTCCACCCACGAAGGGTCCACGAAGAAGCAACCTTGTCTATTCCATCACGGCCGTCGCCCACGAAGGACTTGCCTCACTAGCGGTAGATCTTCACGAAGTAGGCGATCTCCTTGCCCTTACAAACTCCTTGGTTCAACTCCACAATCTTGTCGGAGGCTCCCAAGTGACACCTAGCCAATCTAGGAGACACCACTCTCCAAGAAGTAACAAATGGTGTGTTGATGATGAACTCCTTGCTCTTGTGCTTCAAATGATAGTCTCCCCAACACTCAACTCTCTCTCACAGGATTTGGATTTGGTGGAAAGAAGATTTGAGTGGAAAGCAACTTGGGGAAGGCTAGAGATCAAGATTCATATGGTTGGAATGGAATATCTTGACCTCAACACAAGTGTAGGTGGTTCTCTCTCAGAAAATGTGTATTGGAAGTGTAGGTATGTTCTGATGGCTCTCTCCACGAATGAAGAGTGGGTGGAGGGGTATATATAGCCTCCACACAAAATCTAACCGTTACACACAATTTGCCAAACTCGGTGGGACCGAATGGTTAAACTCGGTCGGACCGATTCAGCAAACCTAGTGACCGTTAGGATTTTCGGTGGGACTGAGATGCAACTCGGTAGGACCGATATGGTTAGGGTTAGGGCATAACGTAATCTCGGTGTGACCGATTACACAAACTCGGTGGGACCGATTTTGGTAATAAGCTAACCAGAGAGTTGGTCAGGTAAACTCGGTGGGACCGATTCGCTCATCTCGGTGAGACCGAAATGTTACAAAAGGGAAACAGAGAGTTTACATTGCAATCTCGGTGGGACCGATCGCTCATCTCGGTAAGACCGAAACGTTACGAAGGGAAACAGAGAGATTACAATCCCATCTCGGTGAGACCGAGATCCCTATCGGTGAGACCGATTTGCCTAGGGTTTGTGGCAGTGGCTATGACATTTGAAACTCGGTGGCGCCGGATAGAAAGAATCGGTGGGGCCGAGTTTGACTTTTGGTTTAGGTCATATGTGGATGTGGGAAGGTAGTTGAGGATTTTGGAGCATATCACTAAGCATTTTGAGCAAGCAAGCCATTAAGCAACACCTCATCCCTCCTTGATAGTATTGGCTTTTCCTATAGACTCAATGTGATCTTGGATCACTAAAATATAAAATGTAGAGTCTTGAGCTTCAAGCTTGAGCCAAACTTTTTGTCCTTAGAATTTTGAGGGATCCACTTTCCTCATCCATGCCATGCCATTCATTGAGCTTTTCCTGAAATATTAATCTTGGAATAATGTTAGCTCAATGAGCTATATGTTGTTAGGAATTAGCAAAACCACCCAGGGATAGTTGCACTTTCAGAACCACTTCCAACACACATCGTCACTTCACCCTTAACTAGTCTCTGTTCATTCTACAACTCCCGTTTCGAGTTACTAATCTCAGCAACTGAACTAGTATCAAATACTGAGGGGTTGCTATAAACACTAGTAAAGTACACATCAATAACATGTATATCAAATATACCTTTGTTCACTTTGCCATCCTTCTTATCCGCCAAACTCCTGGGGCAGTTCTGCTTCCAAGGACCAGTCCCTTTGCAGTAGAAGCACTTAGTCTCAGGCTTAGGTCGGCTTCTTCACTTGAGTAGAAACTTGCTTGCCATTCTTCTTGAAGTTCCCCTTCTTCCCTTTTCCCTTTTCTTGAAACTAGTGGTCTTGTCAACCATCAACACTTGATGCTTTTCTTGATTTCTACCTTCGTCGATTTCAGCATCACGAAGATCTTGGGAATCGTTTCCGTTATCCCTTGCATATTATAGGTCATCACGAAGTTCCAGTAACTTGGTGATAGTGACTAGAGAACACTGTCAATCACTATCTTATCTGGAAGATTAACTCCCACTTGATTCAAGTGACTGTAGTACTCAGACATTATGAGCACATGCTCACTAGCCGAGCTATTCTCCTCCATCTTGTAGGCAAAGTGCTTGTCAAAGATCTCATACCTTTCGACATGGGCATGAGTCTGAAATACTAATTTCAACTCTTGGAACATCTCATATGCTCCATGGCATTCAAAACGTCTTTGAAGCCCCGATTCTAAGCCGTAAAGCATGGTGCACTAAACTATCAAGTAGTCATCATATTGAGCTCGCCAAATGTTCATAACGTCTGCATCTGCTCCTGCAATCGGTCTGTCACCTAGCAGAGTATCAAGGACATAATTCTTCTGTGCAGCAATGAGGATAATCCTCAGATCACGGATCCAATCCGCATCATTGCTACTAACATCTTTCAACTTAGTTTTTCTCTAGGAACATATCAAAATAAACGCGGAGATACATCACAAGCTATTGATCTACAACATAGTTATGCAAATACTATCAGGACTAAGTTCATGATAAATTAAAGTTCAATTAATCATATTACTTAAGAATTCCCACTTAGATAGACATCCCTCTAGTCATCTAAATGATCACGTGATCCAAATCAACTAAACCATGTCCGATCATCACGTGAGATGGAGTAGTTTTCAATGGTGAACATCACTATGTTGATCATATCTACTATAGGATTCACGCTCGACCTTTCGATCTCAGTGTTCCGAGGCCATATCAGCATATGCTAGGCTCGTCAAGTTTAACCCGAGTATTCTGCATGTGCAAAACTGTCTTACACCCGTTGTAGATGAACGTTGAGCTTATCACACCCGATCATCACGTGGTGTCTCAGCACGACGAACTTTGGCAACGGTGCATACTCAGGGAGAACACTTGTACCTTGAAATTTAGTGAGAGATCATCTTATAATGCTACCGCCGAACTAAGCAAAAATAAGATGTATAAAAGATAAACATCACATGCAATCCAAATATGTGACATGATATGACCATCATCATCTTGTGATTTTGATCTCCATCTGCAAAGCACTATCATGATCTCCATTGTTTACGGCATGACACCATGATCTCCATCATCTTGATCTTTTATCAATGTATCGTCACATGGTCGTCTCACCAGCTATTACTTTTGCAACTATTGCTATCACACAACGATAAAGTAAAGCAATTACATGGCACTTGCATCTTATGCAATAAAGAGATAACCATAAGGCTTCTGCCAGTTGCCGATAACTTCAACAAAACATGATCATCTCATACAATAAATATAGCATCATGTCTTGACCATATCACATCACAACATGCCCTGCAAAAACAAGTTAGACGCCCTCTACTTTGTTATTGCAAGTTTTATGTGGCTGCTATGGGCTGAGCAAGAACCGTTCTTACCTACGCATCAAAACCACAACGATAGTTCATCAAGTCAGTGCTGTTTTAACCTTCTCAAGGACCGGGCTTAGCCACACTCGGTTCAACTAAAATTAGAGAAACTCACACCCGCCAGCCACCTGTGTGCAAAGCACGTCAATAGAACCAGTCTCGCGTAAGCGTACACATAATGTCGGTCCAGACCGCTTCATCCAACAATACCACCAAACCAAAGTATGACATGCTGGTAAGCAGTATGACTTGTATCGCCCACAACTCACTTGTGTTCTACTCATGCATATAACATCTATGCATAAACCTGGCTCTGATGCCACTGTTGGGGAACGTCTAACTTGTTTCAAAAAAAATCCTACGCAAATGCAAGATCATGGTGATGCATAGCAACGAGAGGGGAGAGTCATCCACGTACCCTCGTAGACCGTTAAGCGGAAGCATTATGACAGCGCGGTTGATGTAGTCGTACGTCTTCACGATCGACCGAACGTACGTCACCTCCTTGTTCAGCACACATTCAGCTCGGTGACGTCCCGCGGACTCACGATCCAGCAGAGCTTCACAGGAGAGTTCCGTCAGCACGACGGTGTGATGACGGTGATGATGTTGCTACCGTCGCAGGGCTTCGCCTAAGCACCGCTACAATATGACCGAGGTGGATTATGATGGAGGGGGGCACCGCACACGGCTAAGAGATCAACGGATCAATTGTTGTGTTCTAGGGTGCCCCTACCCCCGTATATAAAGGAGCAAGGGGGGAGGCCGGCCGTCCCTCCTAGGGCGCGCCAGGAGGAGGAGTCCACCTCCTAGTAGGAGCAGGACTCCCCTTTCCTACTCCTACTAGGAGGAGGAAAGGAAGGGGGAAGGGGAGAAGGAAGGAGAGGGAGGAAATGAGGAAAGGGGGGCCGCCCCCTAGTCCAATTCAGTTTGGGCTAGGGGGGCTGCGTGCCCTGCCTTCTCTCTTCCACCACTCGGCCCATGAGGCCCAATACTTCTTCCGCGTATTCCCGTAACTCCCCAGTACTCCGAAAAATACCCGAATCACTCGGAACCTTTCCGATGTCTGAACATAGTTGTCCAATATATCGATCTTTACGTCTCGACCATTTCGAGACTCCTCGTCATGTCCCCGATCTCATCCGGGACTCCGAACTACCTTCAGTACATCAAATCACATAAACTCATAATACCGATCGTCACAGAACTTTAAGCGTGCGGACCCTACGGGTTGGAGAACTATGTAGACATGACCGAGACATGTCTCCGGTCAATAACCAATAGCGGAACCTGGATGCTCATATTGGTTCCTACATATTCTACGAAGATCTTTATCGGTCAAACCGCATAACAACATACGTTGTTCCCTTTGTCATTGGTATGTTACTTGCCTGAGATTCGATCGTCGGTATCTCAATACCTAGTTCAATCTCGTTACCGACAAGTCTCTTTACTCATTCCGTAATGCAACATCCTGCAACTAACTCATTAGTCACATTGCTTGCAATGCTTATAGTGATGTTCATTACCGAGAGGGCCCAAAGATACCTCTCCGACAATCAGAGTGACAAACCCTAATCTCGACCTATGCCAACTCAACAAGTACCATTGGAGACACCTGTAGAGCACCTTTATAATCACCCAGTTACTTTGTGACGTTTGGTAGCACACAAGGTGTTCCTCCAGTAATCGGGAGTTGCATAATCTCAGAGTTATAGGAACATGTATATGTCATGAAGAAAGAAATAGCAGTAAACTAAATGATCAAGTGCTAAGCTAACGGAATGGGTCATGTCAATCACATCATTCTCCTAATGATGTGACCCCGTTTATCAAATGACAACTCATGTCTATGGTTAGGAAACATAACCATCTTTGATCAACGAGCTAGTCAAGTAGAGGCATACTAGTGACACTATGTTTGTCTATGTATTCACACATGTATTATGTTTCCGAATAATACAATTCTAGCATGAATAATAAACATTTATCATGATATAAGGAAATATAAATAACAACTTTATTATTGCATCTAGGGCATATTTCCTTCACTGATGTCTTCTTCATTGTGCAGACAAAGATCTTGTTGTTTTTTGTTGCTATTTTCTTTATCCTAACAATCTTTCTGAGTTTCTTGACTTGACTGATATTCATGGACAACTCATTTCCCCATATGCAAAAAGGGTCGAACAGTGGGTCAAAACCTTTGACAGCAAGACATACATGTGCAAGAACAAATTGTTAAAAACCTAAATATTAGAAAGGTTGCTGCAATTGCACAATAATGTGCTATTAGACAACAGACCATGCATGTGCTAACCTCGATTGTAAACCTCAGTGCTTCCCATTGTTTCCCTGCAACACATATAAGATAGTTAGTCATCAGGTTAAGTAAGGATTCGCATGCTATTGGTAAAATATGTTGATGAAAAATAAGCACATTGCAGATTCATCAAATTAATTCAAGCCACATGGAAAACCCATTTATCCAAACCAAGCATGATTAAGAACTAGGAAATAGCACTTGTATATGTTTCTCATGTATTAAGTGCAACCAAATTTGATTTATTCCTCATATGCACAACAATACAAAATTCTACCCACGGCAATTAGACATTGCATTGCAGAATTGAACCAAGCAGTTAACTAAACACCACAACAAATGAACCAAACATTAACTGAGCACCACATTGCATAATATAACATACTCCTAATAGAAGATCAGATAGTTAACCAAACCAAGCATGCTTAACAACTTGGAGATATAGCAATTTTATTTGTTTCTCATGTATTTAGTATAGCCAAATTCAATTTATTCCTCACATGGTATACAATAACAGAATGCACCCACACCAATTGAACACCGCATTGCAGAATTGAACCAAACAGAATAGTTAACTAAACACCACAAAAAATGAACCAAACATTAACTGAGTACCACATTGCATAATATAACATACCCCTAATAGAAGATCAGACAGTTAACCAAACCAAGGATGCTTAACAACTAGGAAATATAGAAATTGTATTTGTTTCTCATGTATTTAGTATAGCCAAATTCGATTTATTTCTCACACGGTATACAATAACAGAATGCACCCACAAAAATTGAACATCGCATTGCAGAATTGAACCAAACAGCCTACCGCGTCGCGTCGTCAGCGCGCGAGGCGTCGATGGTGGCCTCGACGGCGAGGTGCTCCTCCAAGATCTGGGGATCGACATGAATGTCAACAATCGCAACCTCATTCGCGTGTGCGGCCGCGATTTGCTTCTCCGCTACCAAATGCTCCTTCAGATCATGGCTATACTGCACACACCATGGCTTAGGGCGACGCTTATTTGGTGGAGGGGTCAGTGATTTGGGTGGAAGGTGTCGCGCCGGTGGTCAAGGCATGTGGGATGTGGAAGGAGGAGGAGGATGGGGGTCGGGTGTGGATTACTTGCCTGGATAGGCGAGGCCGAGCAACGTGAAAGAGGGTCACCGACGAGGAGGCGGCGCTGCAAGCAAGGAGTGAAGGTTTCAAGTTGGAAAGGAAGGCGGAAATGGGGGAAATGTGGCTTTTGGCAAGGGGGAGGGGGCGGGGAGGTAGATATTTCTGCGGAAGCTGAATTTTGGAATCACTTCAACGAAAAAACTGGCACGCAAAGTGTCATCAGACACGGCCCCTTATTCAAAACTGTGTACGATATTTGAACATCACAAACAATTCAGATAGCTTAACCCGTGTGTGATGAATTTTAACGTAAAAATTTTTGGTTCAAATTTCCGTGGTTATAGTGGTCATCCACGTCATTACATAATTTGGGTACACAAAGGAGACTACAGCACACCCACACTTCTTAATTGACCAAGTTCAGCAATTAACAGAGCTGGATGACCTAAACATTACTCTAACAAATTAAAGACCGTTACTCTTAATTAAACAAAACAAAGAGTACTACTATGGATGGTGCTCGTCGATCTCCGCCGCCGTCTCCATGTCCAGCTCGCGCCCGACGGTCTCCTGGGGAAGGGGCTCCATGGCATCAATTGCACCATACTCGGCAAGCATCTCGCCATCCGCGTCTGCCATATCTTTGGAATAGGCCGCCACGAGATGGGCGTGGGCGGCCATGATCTGGGCTTTGGCGGGCTCCATCGTGGAAGGTATGCCGCGCAGGAACGGAGGGCTTCCCAAACTCTCTCGGTGATTGCCAACTGTTCGGTCGTGAGTTGCCGATCATTGTCGGAGAAGCTTCATTCGATTTGTGTGGTGACCGCCATGAGCTGGGCGTGGACGGCCTCGACATGGTGGTGGGAGGCCTTCATCAGGGCTAAGGCCGCCACTGCAGAATGGACAGCTGTTGTGCCACTCTCGCCAGTTGCTATCCCCGAGGCAGATGCTGCCACCGCCGTCTGAGAAGCAACAACAGCCATTTGGGCTGCCTTGGCCGCCCGGATGCAGATTGCGGCCGCCCTCATGAAGCTTGTTAGCACGCGCCTGGCGGCTGCGACCGCGCTCTCGCCGGAGTGGGCCGCCGAAGTTGTCCTCACGACGCGGGTCCACGTCCCCATCTTTCACCAGCGATGATTGAACAGTGAAATGATATTTGAGGAGCAGGCTAGTGTGCTTGACACTCCGACGATGCTCCAAGATATTTTGTGCTGCATCTCACACAGTTGGTGATAATAAACTGTGTGCAATCTGCTTGATTTTTCGTCTTGATTTGAATTACGTATTGGGGTGTGACGCCCCCAATTCAATCGTACACTAATCATACACGCAAACGTGTACGATCAAGATCAGGGACTCACGGGAAGATATCACAACACAACTCTACAAATAAAATAAGTCATACAAGCATCATATTACAAGCCAGTGGCCTCGAGGGCTCGAATACAAGAGCTTGATCATAGACGAGTCAGCGGAAGCAACAATATCTGAGTACATACATAAGTTAAACAAGTTTGCCTTAAGAAGGCTAGCACAAACTGGGATACAGATCGAAAGAGGCGCATGCCTCCTGCTTGGGATCCTCCTAAACTACTCCTGGTCGTCGTCAACGGGCTGCACGTAGTAGTAGGCACCTCCCGAGTAGTAGTAGTCGTCATCGACAGTGGCGTCTGGCTCCTGGACTCCAATGTCTGGTCGCAGCAATCGGGTATAGAAAGGGGAAAGGGGGGAGAAAAGCTACCGTGAGTACTCATCCAAAGTACTCGCAAGCAAGGAACTACACTACATATGTATGCATTGGTATCAAATGGAAAAGGGGTATCATATGTGGACAGAACTGCAGAATGCCGGAATAAGAGGGGGATAGCTAGTCCTTTCGAAGACTACGCTTCTGGTAACCTCCATCTTGCAGCAGAAGAAGAGAGTAGATGGTAAGTTCACCAAGTAGCATTGTTTAGCATAATCCTAACCGATGATCCTCCCCTCGTCGCCCTGTGAGAGAGCGATCACCGGTTGTATCTGGCACTTGGAAGGGTGTGTTTTATTAATTATCCGGTTCTAGTTGTCATAAGGTCAAGGTACAACTCCAAGTCGTCCTGTTACCGAAGATCACGACTATTCGAATAGATTAACTTCCCTGCAGGGGTGCCCCACATTTACCAACACGCTCGATCCCCTTTGTCTGGACACACTTTCCTAGGTCATGCCCGGCCTCGGAAGATCAACACGTCACAGCCCTACCTAGGCACAGCAGAGAGGTCAGCACGCCGGTCTAAATCCTATGGCGCATGGGTCTAGGCCTATCGCCCATTGCACACTTGCACGTTGTGAGGGCGGCCGGAAGCAGAACTAGCCCCCTTAATACAAGAGCAGGCTTACGGTCCAATCCGGCGCGCACCGCTCAGTCGCTGACTTCACGAAGGCTTCGGCTGGTACCACGACGTCGAGTGCCCATAACTGTCCCCGCGTAGATGGTTAGTGCGTATAGGCCAGTGGCCAGACTCAGATCAAATACCAAGATCTCGTTAAACGTATTATCTTGAAATAACCGCGAATGCCGACCAGGGCCAGGCCCACCTCTCTCCTAGGTGGTCTCAACCTACCCTGTCGCTCCGCCACAAAGATCCACTCAGAGGGCTGTCGGGACAAACGTCCTTTCGGACCCAATCCGTGAATCACTCGCGGGTACTCCTACGAGCCGACCCGTCTTTAGTCACCACAAGTATCATATATTATGTATATAAGTATATACCTGTGACCACCTCCCGAGTGATCACGGCCCGATAGTATAGCATGGCAGACGGACAAGAATGTAGGGCCACTGATGGCAAACTAGCATCCTATACTAAGCATTAGGATTGCAGGTAAGGTATCAACAGTTATGGCAACAATGACAGGCTATGCATCAGAATAGGATTAACGGGAAGCAATAACATGCTACACTACTCTAATGCAAGCAATATAGAGAAGAGTAGGTGATATCTGGTGATCAAGGGGGGGGGGGGCTTGCCTGGTTGCTCTGGCAAGAGAGAGGGGTCGTCAACACCGTAGTCGTACTGGGTAGCAGCGGCGTCGGTCTCGGTGTCTAGCGAGAGAAGAGGGGGAAGAAACAATAAATATTAAGCAAACAGATGCATAGCGATGCATGACATGACAAGTATCGGTGCTAGGGGTGCCCTAACGCGGTACGAGGTGGTACCGGTGAAGGGGGGAAACATCCGGGAAAATATCCCCGGTGTTTCGCGTTTTCGGACAGACGAAACAGAGGGGGAAAGTTGCGTGTTTGCTATGCTAGGGATGCGTGGTGGACAAACGGGCTGCGTATCCGGATTCATCTCGTCATTCTGAGCAACTTTCATGTACGAAGTTATTTCCATCCGAGTTACGATTTATTTTATATTATTTTTAAAAGATTTAAATCATTTTTAGAATTATTAGAATTAATTTAATTAGGAAATGCCATTATGATGTCAGCATGACATCAGGGTGATGTCAGCAGTCAACAGTCAATTGACTTGGTCAAACTGATGCGTGGGCCTTGCATGTCATTGCCTAACTAACTAACTAACTAACTAACTGTTTAATTAGAATAGTTAGTAGTTAATTAGGTTTAATAGTTAATTAACATAATTAATTAAGTTAATTAATTTAATTAATTTTACATTATTATTTTTTATCTTTTTAATCTTAATATTTTTTTAACGTTCTCAAGGGTGGGCCCTGTTGTCCAGTGGCCCAGGGCCTTAACGGGCACATGGGGAAGCAGGCGCTGGGTGCTGCGGCTATGGGCGCCGGGGCGTGCTGGCGCCCGAGCGGAGGCCGAGCCCGGGAGGCTGCCAGCGAGGGGCCGCGACGGAGGCGGAGGCCGGCGCAGGGCGCGCGGACTGGCTCCGGAGGTGGGCAGCGGCAGGGGATCACGGTGGCGGCGGTCGGACGGCGCACGAGCGTGAGCGGGATGCTGATGAGAGCAAGGGAGCAGCGGGATGGCACGGGGCGTGGGGCCCAAGCACGGTGCGGGAAAGGACGCGGCCAGACGGTCAGCGTGCGCAGCGAGAAGTGGCAGCGCGGCGAGGTGGCCGTGGTGCGGTGGGCGAGACGAGGCGCAACGGCAGGGCGCAGTGCGGGCGGGCGCGCGCAGGAAGCGTCGGCAGCCTGAGCATAAGCGGGGAGCGGCTGGCGCGACCGGCAAGGCGGAGCAGACGCGAGGGGGAGAAGGCCATGGCAGGCGCGGAGCGCGCGCGGCAAGCGGCGGGGCGGTGAGGGCGCAGCTGGTGCGGGGCTATTCGCGAGCGACGTCGGGCGGCCGAGCCGAGCGCGGGGGAGAGGGCATGGCCACGACAGAGAGAGGAGGGAGTGGGAGCTCACAGAGGAGGAGTAGGGACCGGGGCAACGGGGGCGAGGAGGAGGACGAAGACGGTGCGATGGAGAGGAGCAGTCCAGCGAGGTGGAGGCGGCGGCGTCGCGGCGAGCCGGCACCGGGCGGTGAGCGGCGGCCGGTTTCTGTCGGATTTCGGGTTCCGGCAGACCCTTGAGGTTCGAACACTGGGGTGCGCGCGGAGATTTCTCCTTCTACCTACCTGCACCCCTCCGCCTTGCTAAGACCTAAGCTATGGAAAGAACAACACAAGAGACACATGGTTTATACTGGTTCGGGCCACCGTTGTGGTGTAATACCCTACTCCAGTGTGTGGTGTGGTGGATTGCCTCTTGGGCTGATGATGATGAACAATACAAGGAAGAACAGCCTCGCGAGGGTCTGTTCTTGGCTGGGGGGACGAACTGCTAGGAGGAGTTCAGTCACCCTTCTCTCTCTCTGATTTCGATCCGATCCTTGATCCTCGATGCTCGATCTCGAACCTCTTCCTCCCTGTGGGTGGCTGGTCCTATTTATAGGCAATGGCCCTGAGCCTCTTCCCAAATATTGAGCGGGAAGGGCACCAACAATTGGCCATTTTGAAGGGGAACATCTGGTACACTTATCCTGACTAAAGTTGGTCCTCGCCTGCACAAACCTCTGGTAGTGACGCCGTCTTGGGCTCCGCGATGACCTCCATCTTGCAGTCCTCCTGGTCTTGGTCTTGTTGCACCAAAATGGCAACCTTTGCCTGATGCCTCGGTACCCCGCGGCTGCGCTTGCCCCCTTTGCACCAAAGGGGAAAGGAGGACACTGCGTGGGCTGGCGCCCGCCTGGCGCCCTTGGTCGTCATGGCTTGCGTCACGGGCACCTCGTGAGGTACCCCGCCTTGATCTCTCCGCCTCCTCGTGAGCCAGCCTAGTGAGGCCGTGCCTGAGGAAGCTCCGTGTCGTCCGCCCGGCGAGGCTTGGCCCCTCGCGAGGGTCTTGGGTCTATGTTGATGAAGATGGGCCGTGCTGGGCCCCACTTTGAGCCACTCCGCAGGCCGCAGGCAGGCAAGTCTGGGGACCCCCATTCCCAGAATGCCGACAGTAGCCCCCGGGCCCAAGGCGCGCCCGGACTTGGCCGTGCAGGGAGGCGGAAGGGCAAGAGCGAAGCGCCGCGGGCCCTAACAGCCTGTGGTCTTGGGCGCCGCGTGGCGGTTGATTGGACGTGGGCGTCTCCACTTCCCCATGGCGCCTCGGCAACTGCACGGATTGGACAAGTCCCTGCATGCAAAGCGGGTCATGATTACCTGCGATCGTGGAGGTCGGCGGTTGGCCTTCGCTGGCCATAAGTACGGAACGGCGTGCGCTCTTCCAGTCCATCCCTTCTTGCTTCTCCTTCTTCCCGGTCCTTGCTCCGTCTTGCTGCGATGGCTCCAATCCGCCGGTTCTCGACGGCAGAGAAGGGAAAGGCTCCCCGAGAGGAACCAGACCCGCTCCCGCCGAAGAAACGGCTCATCCTCCGCCGCCCGGACGAGGGGGCCCATCAGGTGGTGTCGAGGCCCTGGTGCAAGCGGCCACCGCCGGGGTTCCCGCTTCCCTTGTACGCCCACAACAAGGGCCCTGAAGGAGCTGATGCTAATCGCCACGGGCGGCAACGCCGTCGGCGCCGACGGGTCACGAAGGTGTGGGTCGTCCCCCCTGGGGTCCACACCGAGGGCTCCTCCCAGGAGTTCGTGTTCCACGCCGCCATGCCTCCTTAGTCTTGGATTCGCCTTCCTCCCTTCTTCACCTCCATCATCCCGCAGAGAGAACTCCTGGAGCTTTGGCCGCAACACGCCGGTTGCAGCACCCTCGCGACCGAGGCAGAGGTCGCGGTCGTTGCCCCGGGCGAGGTCTTCATGACTCGAGGCTGGAGCGAAGTCGCCCGGGTTTGCAGGACAAGAGGCGCCTTCGCGATCCACTTGGAGTACGACGGTGCTTCGGTGATGTTCTTCAAGGTCTTCGATGCGAACGGGCGCCGGCTAGAGTGCTGCCCCGGGAGAGGTGGCCGGGACCCTGCTGCGGCGAGGACTGGGCCCACCGACCGCTCCCTTAGCGGCTCCTCAGGCGGCGGAGGCGTCGGAGGTTCCAGCGGCTCCGGCGAGCTCTTCGCGACTCTGGAGACGAGCGACGACAGCTACGAGCCCCCGAGCCGGCGCTGCTCCTGGAGCAGGGCGGGCTCGTCAGGCCGTCGTCGCCTCTGATCTGGATGGGGTTGGCGCCGGTGCTTGACGGCCCACTGTTGATGATGGCGTCTTTTGCAGGGGCGCGTGTAGTTAGCATCCTTTTAGGATCTGTTCCCTGCGAGGAATCAAAGACGCGTCCCGTGGGGGCTTGTAAGGTGCCTGTGATCCTATTTTGTTAATATAACCCTTGTCATAGAATTGTGCGAGTTGCTCATTCCGTCTTAGCTCAGTTCTCCCTTTCGAACCTCACGAGGGCTTGGTGCTCTGCGCCGACAGGTCCCAGTCCCAAGGCGGCTTCAGCCGTCGCTGGTATGCCAGGTCGCGATGCCGTGGTCAAGGCCAGGAGGTGAGCGACCCGGAGTCCGGTAAGAGCCCCTGAGTCGCGATGCTCAGGAGGTCCCCTTTGGCGCTCAAGCAGCCGTCGTTCGGTGAGAAAGGAGAGCGGCGTCGCTAAAACGGGATTGCATTAGGTGCGGGGATGGTGCCATGGTAGCTGGTGCTTCCGGGTGGTGACTTATCTTGAGAATCAGGGGTCGCTCTCTGGTGTGTCACCGGGTCCGTGCATCGGCAGGCGTGAGGTTGCTCGGCGAGGTCCTCGCGTGTCCCTCCCCTCTCACCTTTGCTCCCCTTTCTGCTCTACGTCCTCGGGTCCTGGCCCTCGAGCGAGTCTTAGCCGTTGCTGGTATGCCAGGTCGTGATGCCGTGGACAAGGCCAGAGGGTGAGGGCTGGAGAGCCAGTAGGAGCCCTGAGTCGCGATGCTCAGGCACCCCCCTTTAACTTGCAAGCGGTTCGCGTGGATGAGAGTGAAGGAGACACCGCAAGGGCCTCGCCTGACGCGGCTCCTTTAGGAGATCCTGTAAACCCATCATTGAAAGAACGAGGGGTTGCCATGACAATTGACAGTCAGCCGTTGGTTGCTTCCGAGGGGCGACGAGGCACTGAAGGCTTGACGAGGTGGCGCCATGCAGGGCTGCCGCGGCCAGAGCTCAGCCATTCAGGTTTGTCGGCGTTGCAGGGATGGACCCATGCGCAAGCATCGTGCCGTTTGGGAGCAGTTTCGTCAGTTGGCGTCAGTTGAGCGGGCAACTAGGTCAAACACATTAGCTGCGAAGGAGTGGATTCATTCAAATAGATGCTGGGAAAGCGGACATCACTGGGTCAGGCCCGAGCGACTTGGGGATGATGCAGCCCGAGGGGCGCCCCCAACAAGGTAAGCCAACAACATGAAATAAAAGGGATACGTGCCGCAAGGACGGACCCACACGGCCTAGGAATAATGCAGCCCTGGGGGGGGCGCTCCCAGCTGGAAATGAAACTTGAAAGATGTCACCTGATGATGTTGAGGACGAAAGACTGTTGGTGTAGCAGACTCGGTGGGCTGCGGAAGTCGATCCTCACGAGCCCCCAGGCCTAGGGGCCTCGGGAGGCTCCGGAGGCGCTGGTGGCTCCTCGTGGACCATCTCCATCTCCGCCAGGGCTGTGGAACGCCTGGCCTCTTGTGCCTCCATGATGCCCCTCATGAGGCGCTGGTACGTGGCAGCCGCGTTCGGCAAGCCGTAAGGCATGCGAACGTAGCTGTGGGGTGGACCTCCGCAGCGCCCCACTCGCGAGGGCCAAAGGCGCTCCAGAGAGGCGACTCAATTGAGCCCTGGTATGTCGATGCAGACGCGCAGCCCACCATCCCCACCTGGATGGGGAGCCACTGCTGGTAGGCGGCGGCCGCCTTTCATGACTCTTGACTCCTGTAGCTCCTGAATGGCCTTGCTGATGAACTCCTGAGGGTATGGCTCTCCTTGCCTTACTCCTTCTTGAGGGAAACGTGCTTCAAAACACGCCTCCATGTGGTGCCCAAGCGCCTCCCTCGTGACCCTAGCCAGGTCGGTGGCCCTCCAGGGGAGAGCCCCCGAGCCCTGCCTGAGGAGGGCGCCGGGCGTGCTTTCCTATGCAATGGAAGGAGGTTCCCCCTGGGCAGGCGCGGGCCCAGAGGGGCCTGCCTCCTAAGGGGCCAGGCCGGACGATGTCTTCTTCTTCTTGGGGGCGGTCTCGGGAAGCCTCCTGCTTCCGCGATCCGGGTCTTCCAGTGACGCGGCCTGAAAGGCTCGCTCCAGGGAACACACCGCGTCCTTCTCTTCACAGGGCACCGTGATGACTCCGCCACTTCCTGGCATCTTGAGGACGTTGTAGCCGTGGTGAGTTACGGCCATGAACTTGGCCAGCGCTGGGTACCCAAGGATGGCGTTGTACGGCAGGCGAATGTGAGCGACGTCGAAGTCGATGAGCTTGGTGCGGTAGTTGTCGCGTGCCCCGAAGGTGACAGGGAGGCGGACCTGCCCAATCGGGACCGTGGAGCCGTCGGTGACTCCGGAGAAAGGCTTGGTTGGCTGAAGCTGGCTGTAGGGCACTTGGAGATTGTTGAATGTTTCCACGGACAGGACGTTGAGCCCTGCCCCGCCATCGATGAGGGTCCTGGTGACCACCACGTTGCTGATGATTGGGGAACAAAGCATCGGGAGGACTCCGGCTGTAGCCGCACACTTGAGCTGATCTGCTGAGCTGAACGTGATGGCGCACGCCGACCACCTGAGAGGGCGCGTGGCTTCGAGCTTGGGGAGGACTGCATTCACTTCGCGGGCGAACTGCTTGAAGATGCGTTGAGAGGCTGGGGCTTGAGCCCCGCCCAGGATGCAGGCGATCGCGCGCGGCTCCTGGAAGCCCCCAGCCCCCTCGTCCTGGTGGCGGTCCTCGTTTCTCCTTGGCTGCAGCGGCAGCGGAGGGAGGCCTGCGTTGCCTTGCAGGCGATCCTCGCGAGGCTGATCCCTCCAGTCTCCCTCGCGAGGCGGATCTTGCCAGCGATCCTCGCGAGGTTGATCGCGCCACCCTTGGCGCGGGCCACGGTCTTCCCAGCGTCCTGCGTTCCTTCCTCCTCCTCGACCGTAGCCCCGGTCACCGCGGTCAGGGCGACGGCCGATCCTTCCTTCTCACACGGCTCGGAGCTCTTGACATTCGTTGGTGTTGTGGGTGTGGAGGTTGTGGTACACACAGTATCGATTGCCCTTGGAAGGTTAGGGCTGATCTCTGCCCCGCTTGGTGTCTGGTTCTGCCGCGAGCACGGCAGCCCCCTTGCGCTTCACATCCTTGGCCTTGGGCTTCTTCTCTTCTGGGTCTGCGGCAGGCAGCTCGAGGAGGGAGAGACGCCCTTCCTCAGCCTTGGCGCACTTGGTTGCTAAGTTGAACAGCTCCAAGGAAGTGCACAGGTCTTCATGCATCGCCAGCTCCTCCTTCATCTTGACATCACGCACGCCGTCGGAGAAGGCTGAGATGATGGCCTCCTCAGTCACCTTGGGAATCTTGAGGCGTGCGTTGTTGAAGCGCTGGATGTACTTCTGCAGGGTCTCCCAGGGTTGTTGCTTGACGCGGCGCATGTCGCTCACGGCGGGTGGCTGGTCGCGAGTACCTTGGAAGTTGGCGATGAAGCGGGTGTGCATCTCGTCCCAAGAGGAGATCGTGCCTGGAGCCAGGTTCAGGAGCCAGGTGCGGGGCCCGTCCTTGAGCGCCATGGGAAACCAGTTCGCCATGACCTTCTCGTCTCCGTTGGCAGCTTCGATGCCCAGCTCATAGAGCTGGAGGAACTCCGCAGGGTCGGCCATGCCGTCGTAATGAGGAGGCAGGTCTGGCTTGAACTTGCCGGGCCACGCGACGCTGCATAGCTCGGTGGTGAAGGCACGGCAGCCTGCTGTGGCCACGGGAGGCCTTGGGTGATGGAGAGCTTGGTCTTGCATGTCCCCACGCGCTGCAGCTGGGAGCAGCGCGGGGTCTTGGCGTGCGGGAGTAGGAGCATGGTCACGACGTGCTGGAGCAGGGAGCGCCCGGGCAGCTTCTTGCGGGCGAGGGACTTCTTGGCAGCTCTGCTCTTGCCGCACTGGCACCTGACGGAGCGGGTTCCGCCCAGGGGCCATGCGCCTTGGAGCCATGGCGCCTTCTTGAGGAGGAGGCGGCCGGGGCGCCGCCGAAGCCTCATCGCCCGCGCGGGGCGGGGTGCGGTGCAGCGGAACGGATGGCGCAGGAGAGCCCCCTACGGCGCGGACGAGCTCGGCGACGCGGTCGAGCCATTCTTCGTAGACGTCATCGACGAGATGGTAGCGCAGGAGCTCGTTTCCCGCGATGAGCGCAGCTCGAGCCTCCATGGGTGCACGAAGCGCACGGGACGAAGAACCAGCTGTGGTGAGCGAGGGAGTAGCGGTGCGGCCGTCTTGCCGCACCGACGGATGCTAAGACAATGCTTGCTGCTCGTCCCCCGCCGGGCCGGTGGCGGTGTTGACGGCAGGTGACGAGGAACGGCGAGGACGCCCGCCGACAGGATCCGTCTGGGCGACGCGGGAAGCGAGAGCGGCCCGGCGCTCGGCGCGGGCCCGACGAGCGTCAGACATGGGCGTGATGGTCGGAGGAGAACGGGGTGGTGGAAGACGAATTCCGGCGCACCCCTACCTGGCGCGCCAAATGTCGGATTTCGGGTTCCGGCAGACCCTTGAGGTTCGAACACTGGGGTGCGCACGGAGATTTCGCCTTCTACCTATCTGCACCCCTCCACCTTGCTAAGATCTAAGCTATGGAAAGAACAACACAAGAGACACAGGGTTTATACTGGTTCGGGCCACCGTTGTGGTGTAATACCCTACTCCAGTGTGTGGTGTGGTGGATTGCCTCTTGGGCTGATGATGATGAACAATACAAGGAAGAACAGCCTCGCGAGGGTCTGTTCTTGGCTGGGGGGACGAACTGCTAGGAGGAGTTCAGTCACCCTTCTCTCTCTCTGATTTCGATCCGATCCTTGATTCTCGATGCTCGATCTCGAACCTCTTCCTCCCTGTGGGTGGCTGGTCCTATTTATAGGCAATGGCCCTGGGCCTCTTCCCAAATATTGAGCGGGAAGGGCACCAACAATTGGCCATTTTGAAGGGGAACATCTGGTACACTTATCCTGACTAAAGTTGGTCCTCGCCTGCACAAAGCTCTGGTGGTGACACCGTCTTGGGCTCCACGATGACCTCCGTCTTGCAGTCCTCCTGGTCTTGGTCTTGTTGCACCGAAATGGCAACCTTTGCGTGATGCCTCGGTATCCCGCGGCTGCGCTTGCCCCCTTTGCACCAAAGGAGAAAGGAGGACACTACGCGGGCTGGCGCCCGCTTGGCGCCCTTGGTCGTCATGGCTTGCGTCACGGGCACCTCGTGAGGTACCCCGCCTTGATCTCTCCGCCTCCTCGCGAGCCAGCCTGGTGAGGCCGTGCCTGAGGAAGCTCCGTGTCGTCCGCCCCGCGAGGCTTGGCCCCTCGCGAGGGTCTTGGGTCTGTGTTGATGAAGATGGGCCATGCTGGGCCCCCCTTTGAGCCAGGCCACAGGCCGCAGGCAGGCAAGTCTGGGGACCCCCGTTCCCAGAACACCGACAGTTTCCCCCTCCCGATCCAATCGGGGCAGAGGGGGGAGGGAGATATTTCGGGGGGAGACAGAGAGTGGGTGTCGGTGGGGTTCGGGGTACGGAAGGAGTGGGGGGTTATGGAGTGGGGGTGGGCCTTGACCCAGTTGGGTAGGCCAGCTGGGCCGGAGCCCAGTGGGGGGTGCTTCTTATTTTTTTGTTTTCTCTTTAATTTTTATTTATTTTTATTTTCTGTTTTATTTCTTTAGTTCTTATTTGTTTTAATTTTAGTTTTTGTAAAGAAATTAATTTCAACACCTAAGTTAGTATTTAGAAATACAACACTGTCACATTAATTTGGACAGCTAAATGAAATAGTTTAATATTTTAACAATTTGAAAAAGGTATTTAATTAAATGTTTTGCTGCTGTTTATTTATTTTAGAGCCTTTAAACATTTTGTAAAAGTTTGGTTTCACCACCAGAATTACTTATGCATTATTTGGCACAACCCGAACAATTTGGTTTTATTATTTGAAAACTTTTATTGTTTTCCTTTAATTAAAATTTGAAGTTGTTTCAGTTTTGAATTATCGAGAGTTTATCAACAGTAACCGAGGTGATGTGGCATCATTAGCGGGGGATCACTGTAGCTTAATTATCCGGGCATCACATGGGGTCACAGATGCAAAGGATGGTGTTTGAATTGCTAGAACTTTTATCTATAGTGAACATGCAACTATAGGTGTGTCGTCAAAAAATGGAATTATTCAGGGTTCATTTGGACGTTTTTATACATTAACTTGGCTTCGTAGGCATTTCAGGTGCATAATTCAAATTTGAACTACATGCACATGCTCCAGGGCATATAAATGGGTTGAAAAATCAAATTTGTGTCCTTGGTTGCATGCTTAGGTCCCATGCATGAAATGGGAATGAATGTCAAACACCGTGCCACCATCACTCGGCCGCAAACATTGAGATACCTGGTTTTTAAATTCTAGTAAATCCAAAACTCGTCCGAAATTCATGAAACTTAGCATGCTATCATGGAGCGGCATCAACATGCGGTGGTAAAAAATTTGTCCCATTTGGGGCAGGTTTGGGTATAAGCTTCTCCCAAACCAGGGCTTCTCACAACAAGCGTGATGGTTTCGGTAGGGAACGTTCCACCTTTGGGGACGAAACGATAACCATTGCCTCTTATTGCTATCAAAAAATTTCTAGTGTCAACATAGAACAATAGGAGTGTTGTGTTTAATTTTGGAATTTTTCGGGGTTCGTTTGGACATTTTTATACATTAACTGGGTTTTCGAGGCATTTCAGGTGCATAATTCAAATTTGAACTACATGCACATGCTCCAGTGCATATAAATTGGTTGAAAATCAAATTTGTGTCCTCCGGTGCATGCTTAGGTCCCATGCAAGAAATGGGAATGAATTTCAAACACCCTGCCGCCGTCACTCCACCGCAAACATTGAGATACTTGTTTTTAAAATTCTAGCAAATCCAAAACTTATCTGAAATTCATGAAACTTGGCATGCTATCATGGAGCGATGTGGTAATTTTTTTTTCCCATTTGGGGCAGGTTTGGGTATAAGATTCCCACAACAAGCGTGATGGTTTCGGTAGGGAACGTGCCACCTTTGGGGACGAAACGATATTCGTTGCCTCTTATTGCTTTCAAAAAATTTCTAGTGTCAACATAGAACAAAAGGAGTGTTGTGTTTAATTTTGGAATTTTTCGCGGTTCGGTTGGACATTTTCATACATTAACTGGGTTTTCCAGGCATTTCAGGTGCATAATTCAAATTTGAACTACATGCACATGCTCCAGTGCATATAAATTGGTTGAAAAATCAAATTTGTGTCCTTCGGTGCATGCTTAGGTCCCTTGCAAGAAATGGGAATGAATTTCAAACACCCTGCCACCGTCTCTCGGTCGCAAACATTGAGATACTTAGTTTTAAAATTCCAGTAAATCCAAAACTCGTCTGAAATTCATGAAACTTGGCATGTTATCATGGAGTGGCATCAACAGGCCGTGGTAAAAATTTTGTCCCATTTTGGGCAGGTTTGGGTATAAGCTTCTCACAAACCAGAGCTTCTCCCAACAAGCGTGATGGTTTCGGTAGGGAACGTGCCACCTTTGGGGAACGAATGATATCCGTTGCCTCTTATATCTTTCAAAAAAGTTCTAGTGTCAACATAGAACAACAGGAGTGTTGTGTTTAATTTTGGAATTTTTCGGGGTTCGTTTGGACATTTTTATACACTAACTGGGTTTTCCACGCATGTCAGGTGCATAATTCAAATTTGAACTACATGCACATGCTCTGGTGCATATAAATTGGTTGAAAGATCAAATTTGTGTCCTTCGGTGCATGATTAGGTCCCATGCAAGAAATGGGAATGAATTTCAAACACCCTGCCACCGTCACCCAGCTACAAACATTGAGATACTTGGTTTTAAAATTCTTGTAAATCCAAAACTCGTCTGAAATTCATGAAACTTGGCATGCTATCATGGAGCAGCATCGACATGCCATGGTAAAAAAATTGTCCCATTTGGGGCAGGTTTGGGTATAAGCTTCTCACAAACCAGAGCTTCTCACAACAATTGTGATGGTTTTGGTAGGGAACGTGCCACCTTTGGGACGAAATGATATCCGTTGCCTATTATTGCTTTCAAAAAATTTCTAGTGTCAACATAGAACAACAGGAGTGTTGTGTTTAATATCGGAATTTCCTAGGGTTCGCTTGGACATTTTTATACATTAACTGGGTTTTCCAGGCATTTCAGGTGCATAATTCAAATTTGAACTACATGCACATGCTCCAGTGCATATAAATTGGTTGAAAAATCAAATTTGTGTCCTTAGGTGCATGCTTAGGTCCCATGCAAGAAATGGGAATGAATTTCAAACACCCTACCACCGTCACTCGGCCGCAAACATTGAGATACTTGGTTTTTAAATTCTAGTAAATACAAAACTCGTCTGAAATTCATGAAACTTGGCATGCTATCATGGAGCGGCATCAACATGCCGTGGTAAATTTTTTATCCCATTTGGGGCAGGTTTGGGTATAAGCTTCTCACAACAAGCGTGATGGTTTCTGTAGGGAACGTGCCACCTTTGGGGACGAAACGATATCCGTTGCCTCTAAGTTCTTTCAAAAAATTTCTAGTGTTAACATAGAACAACAGGAGTGTTGTGTTTAATTTTGGAATTTTTCGGGGTTCGTTTGAACATTTTTATACATTAACCGTGTTTTGTAGGCATTTCAGGTGCATAATTCAAATTTGAACTACATGCACATGCTCCATTGCATATAAACTGGTTGAAAAATCAAATATGTGTCCTTGGTTGCATGTTTAGGTGCCATGCAAGAATGGGAATGAATTTCAAACACCCTGCCACCGTCACTTGGCTGCAAACATTGAGACACTTTGTTTTTAAATTCTAGTAAATCGAAAACTTGTCTGAAATTCATGAAACTTGGCATGCTATCATGGAGCGGCATCAACATGCAGTGGTAAAAAATTTGTCCCATTTGGGGCAGGTTTGGGTATATGCTTCTCCCAAACCAAAACTTCTCACAACAAGCGTGATGGTTTCAGTAGGGAACGTCCCACCTTTGGGGACGGAACGATATCAGTTGCCTCTTATTGTTTTCAAAAAATTTCTAGTGTCAACATAGAGCAACATGAGTGTTGTATTTAATTTTGGATTTTTTCGGGGTTCTTTTGGACATTTTTATATATTAACTGGGTTTTCTAGGCATTTTATGTGCATAATTCTAATTTGAACTACATGCACATGCTCCAGTGCAAATAAATTGGTTGAAAAATCAAATCTGTGTCCTCCGGTGCATGCTTAGGCCCCATGCAAGAAATGGGAATGAATTTCAAACACCAGGGCAGTGTTGATTGTCGGCAAAACGTTGATACTTTGTTTTTAAATTCTAGTAAATCAAAAACTCTTCTGAAATTCATGAAACTTGGCATGCTATAATGAAATGGCACCCGACATGGTGTGGTATTTTTCGTGTCCATTTTGAGAGAAGGTGCACTCGAATAACAACCAACAAAGGCATTTTGAAACAAATAGCTGCCACTGTAACATCTCAAACGTTTTGTATAATTTAAATTGTGTGTGTTCTGTTAACCATTCACGTGACGCCATGCCTCACTCTTTTAATGGCTAGGAGGTGTCGTGCGGACAGGTGCTTGAGTGATTGACTAAACGGGAGGCGTGCGAGCTGTACTCCAATGCGGAGGCTCACCGGGAAGCGTGCGAACTATACGCCACACAGGCTCATCAGGAAGCGAGCTCTGTGACTTCCATGGCCGCCCGCCTTGCTCGCATCCTCTCCATTAATGGCACCCAAGCCGCATTTTAATATGGTTTTTAAATATAAAACACTCATTGCAAACGTTTATTTAGAACACCCATATGCAAAACCGACAACTTCCCCAGGAAGCCAAGGGAAAATGTGCCTAGCAGGATTTGTGTAGCTCTTAATCGCAAACATTTTAGTTAGAACACCCGTATGCAAACCGACAGCTTCCCCAGGAAGCCAAGAGAAAATGTGCCGAGCAGGATTTATGCAGCTCTTGATCGCAAACGTTTTAGATAGAACACCCGTATGCAAAGTGAGAGCTATGGTCTTCCCCCTTATGTCGAGGGAAAATTCGCACCGCAGGATTTGTGCATCCCTTCAACGCAAACGGTTGTTTTGGATGACCCATGTGCAACCACATACAAACAATTTGGTAAGATTTGCATCTGTCATATTGGGTATGTTGCCATTTGTCAAACTGGAAAGATTGACATTTGTTGATCTAGTAACATTGCCATTTGTCAATCCTTATAACACTGCGATTTGTCAAAATATGCAGCTAAAAATCACTAGCACTATCTAATTTTTGTAACTAAAATTCAGTAATTAAGCATAGATCTCATTCATAGATTAAGCAGTCGTTCTTAATTTATACAAGCAGTTCAACTCGACAGCTGAACCGACCAAATTTTTTCCTAATTGTTGCCAACCACGTACTAAAATAGCTAGTTCAACTATATATACTAGCTAATTTTAAGTATGTTGTACAGTTCTGTCGGATTTCGGGTTCCGGCAGACCCTTGAGGTTCAAACACTGGGGTGCGTGCGGAGATGTTGCTTCCTACCTACCTGCACCCCTCCGCCTCGCTAAGATCTAAGCTATGAAAAGAACAACACAAGAGACACAGGGTTTATACTGGTTCGGGCCACCGTTGTGGTGTAATACCCTACTCCAGTGTGTGGTGTGGTGGATTGCCTCTTGGGCTGATGATGATGAATGATACAAGGAAGAACAGCCTCGCGAGGGTCTGTTCTTGGCTGGGGCGATGAACTGCTGGGAGGAGTTCAGCCACCCTTCTCTCTCTCTCTCTGATTGTCTTTCTCCGATTCAACCTCCTATCGAACCTCTCCTCTTAACCCCTCCGAACCCTTCTCTTCTGTGGGTGGCTGGTCCTATTTATAGAGGCCCTGGTCCTCTTCCCAAATATCGAGCGGGAAGGGAGCCAACAATGGCGGGCTAATTTGAAGGGGGACAGCTAGTACTCGCTACCCTGACAAAAGTAGTCTTCGCCTGCACAAAGCTCTGGTGGTGACGCCGTCTTGGGCTCCACGATGACCTCCGTCTTGCAGTCTTCCTGGTCCTGGTCTCGTTGCACCGAAATGGCAACCTTTGCCTGATGCCTCGGTACTCCATGGCTGCGCTTGCCCCCTTTGCACCAAAGAGGAAAGGAGGACACTGCGCGGGCTGGCACCCGCCTGGCACCCTTGGTCATCATGGCTTGCATCACGGGCACCTCGTGAGGTACCCCGCCTTGATCTCTCTGCCTCCGCGCGAGCCAGCCTGATGAGGCCGTGCCTGAGGAAGCTCCGTGTTGTCCGCCCCGCGAGACTTGGCCCCTCGCGAGGGTCTTGGGTCTGTGTTGATGAAGATGGGCCGTGCTGGCCCCCCCTTGAGCCACGCCGCAGGCCGCAGACAGGCAAGTCTGGGGACCCCCGTTCCCAGAACGCCGACAGTAGCCCCCGGGCCCAAGGCACGCCCAGACTTGGCCGTGTAGGGAGGCGGAAGGGCAAGAGTGAAGCGCCGCGGGCCCTAATAGCCTGCAGCCTTGGGCGCCGCGTGGCGGTTGATTGGACGTGGGCGGCACTGTTCCCCCACGCCCTCCTTATTTTGCGCCATGCTAGGCAGACCCGTAGTCGTACACAGCCGTTCCCCTTTCTGTTGCTCGAGCGCCCTCTGTCCTTCCTCCGCTTGAACTCTGGTTTCTGTTTTCAACCCAATCTTGAACCTTCCCCCCTTCCCATCGCCATGGCTCCGACGAAGAAGGGAAGAGGGAAGAAACCCGTGTCTCCGCCTTGCGGGCCGCCGTTGGCGGCCCCCGTCGAGGGCTTGGGCAAGGTCATCTCGGCTCTAGCCACCATCTTCAACGAATGCGGGAGGACGACGGCCTGGCCCGCGTCCCACTTCTCCATCGACAGGATAGTCACCGAGGTCCCGTATTTTGCCGACGCCCTGTGGGCGGGTCTGGTTCCTCCCTTTTCTGATTTCTTCAATGCCGTGCTTTCCCACTATCAGATCCACATGATGCATCTGGGTCCTGAATCCATCACTCTCCTTTCGGTCTTCGCCTTTGTTTGCGAGGCTATGATGGGCATCCTTCCTTCGGTTGCCTTGCTGCACCACTTCTTCTCGCTGCGCCTTGTTGACCCTACCCAATGCTGGGCGTGTGCGAGCTTCGTTGCCGCGTCTGAGACGGTGGCCTCTGGGATTGACTTCAAGCTCCCTCCGCCCGCGGCTGGGTTCCGCGAGCGGTGGATGTATGTGGATGCTCGGGTGCCCAGCCCCCTGCTATCGGAGCCAACTTCGCCTGCTGTCCCCAATTCGGGCTGGGGCCAGGAGACACTTGGGAGCCCCCGGCTCGTCTTCGTCTGGCACCGCTTTGCGTTCTTGAGGTCGCTGGGCCTGACAGCGCCCAAGGTGGTGAAGGAGTTCCTGCTACGCCGCGTTGGTTCTCTCCAACGCCACTCCCGCCGGATGTGGGCCTTCAGCGGGCGCGATGATCGTATGAGGCTCCAGGAAGAGGACTTGACGCCTGAAGTGATGAGGACGACGCTCTTGACCCTGACGGGGGACCCCAACCCTGGCAGCATCCAGCAGGGAGGGGCCTTGCTGTACCTCTGCCACAACAGGGGCGATTTTGTGAGGCAGATGCCTATCTTCGATGAGTGGGGGCCGCGCCCCGCCGGCCTCCAGGGGCCTCGCGAGAACCCAGTGGTGGTGACTGCCCTTCCAGTCGGCCAAGGCGACTCTTCCTCAAGTGGCGGAGCAGGGAGGCATGAGGCGCCAGAGGCCGAGGGGGCTCCCGGCGGAGTGACAGCGCCGGGCGATGCTCATGAGGAGGCAGTTATTGGGGCCCGTGCCGCTGAGGCTGAGGGTGACAAGCAGCTGCCCTCTGCCCCTACGACCAAGGCCCCTGAGGCTCCAGCAGCTTCTCTTGGCGAGGCGATTGGCAGCGCACATCAGGCAGGCGCCCCTGACGCAGATCGCCTTGACGCTCCATCTTCGTTGCAGGTTGATCCCTGCGCCCAACTCTTAGGCCGCTTCTGCGTGGACTTTGAGGCCCTCCGGAAGAGAAGGGAGGCCCTGGGCGACGATTACCCTTGTTGCCTGCTGAAGCGTAGGAAGTACTTCGCCACTGATGAGTAAGCCTTCTCCTTACCCAGCTCCCGATCCTTCTGTTGCTCTTACTGACCCTTGCTCTGCACGCCCCTTCCAGCCGAGCTTGCGGAGACGGCTGAGGAGCCGTCCCCCTTGGCTTCGCCCCCTCCATCGTCCTCAAGCGCTCCAAGCAGTGGAGCCCTTGTGGTGAGGGCGATCGGCGAGGCGAACCGTCCCGAGGCGTATCGTGGCCCTGCGCACCTCGCGATCCTTCGCGGGCCTTCTTGTGGCATAGCCAGCCTGCCGTGGGCTTCTCACCAGGTCGTGGACTGCGATTGGCTGAGGCGCTTCCTGCGCTCTTCACCTGGGGACGGGCTGGCCCCAGGCCGGGCTTCTGATGCGGCGTGCCCGGCCGTCGCGAGGGTGCCAGCCCCCAGCCCCCAGCCCGGAGGGGGAGTGCTGACTCGTGGCCCCCGGCGCTTGCTTGGGGCAGATGATGGTGTGGAAGACGTGCTTGAGCACGCCCGGGAGCGTCGCACTCTCCGCCAAGGATTCCTTCGAAGGGCGGCTGACGTGGTAAGCTTTCTTGGAGAGGAGCTTGCCGATGAAGACGCGCGCCTTGAGGCCGAGGGCCTGCGCCTGGCTGCAGAGAGGTGCGAGCTGGAGGGCGCCATCGCCCTTGCGCGCCGTCAGCGCGATCTTGACGACGCAGAGGCCAAGGCGTCGCTGGTGGCCTCTCGGGAGGCCCGATCTTGGGCCACTGAGGAGGCTCGAGAAGCTGACCGGCGGCGAACGGCGGCGGAGGAGCGGGCTTTGAAACTCCTGGCCTGGTGCCACTCACTGGAGGAGCAGGTGGAGCTACGCGAGGCAGCCCTCGCGTCGATGAAGGTGGCCTCCGGCGACTCAGCAGAGCTCCAGAAGCGTGAGGAGGCGCTGACGCTGGAAGCTGCCGAATGTACCTATGAGTACGAGCGTCTGGAGAGGAGGGAGCGCTTGGTGACACAGGCGGAGGATGATGTCGCTGCACAGGAGGCCCGCGTCCTGGAGGAGGTCGGACGTCGAGTGGCGATGGCGCATTTGAACCTCGAGCACGAGTTCGAAGAGAAGCTGGGGTTGATCCGGGCCGAAGCTGAAGGCAGGACTGCTGCCTTGAGGGCCAAGCTGGAGGAGGTGACGCGGCGGGCCGACGCTTTCTGGGCCGCTCTTGAGGTGGCGCAAGGTGAGTTAACCGCCTCCCAGGCCGAGGTGCTCCTTCTCCGCCAGCGGGTGGAGGAGGCTGAGGTCGTCGCGGGCCAGAACGCGGACGAGATACGTCAGCGGCGGATCCTAGAGCATGAGCACAGCCCCATGCTCACCACGCTCCGGGAGAGAGCCAACACAGCCTTGGGCAACATCTGCAAGGCGGCTGTTGGCGAGCCGCACGCAGTCAACTATGCTGGCAATCTTCAGTTCTTCACTGACGTGGTGACGCAGCTGGAGGCGCGGTCGGTCAGGGCTGACAGGTTGGTGGAGGAGAGGAGCCGCGCCCTGCTCGGGCGCGCCTTTTCTCGCGTCTTCAGCCACCTCCTGAACATGGATCCCCACTTTGATTTTGACGCTGCCATCGCCCTAGTCCCCCAGGCCGTTCGAGGCGATTTGGCGCACTGGGTGGAAGACAATGTGGATGCTCTTATCAGGGCCTTTGCTTCAGACAACGACGACGTGATCGTGGCGGCCGACGAGGGCGGCGTGGTGAACGGCCCTGACGCCGCTGGCGGTGACGCGGACAGCGATGGTGAGTTCAGCGACACCAGCAACGGCTCGGGTGGTGCTCCTGAGAACGCATTGGGGGATTTATCCGACTGATTGTGCATCGTTCCTACTTCCTTACCCTTTGTCCCATGCTGGCCCTGAGGCAGCCTGTGGGAGGTTGTGGTGTCTCGAGTGTTCCCTGATTGGGTTCGTAGGATTTGCAGTAAAACACCCTCCTGAGAGGACACATCGGCGGCAGTCTGGGCTGCGCGCAAGCTAGGCCTGACCCGGCTCGCGAGGGGCTCGTGAGGGGAGGCAGCTGAGGCGAAGTGGTAACCAAAACGCGAGAAATTGCTTGGACGAGACTAAGCACCCCTTCCCCGAACACACGCAAATCTCAAATTCGAATCCAACTTGAATCCAGCGGGGGAAAGCGACAACCAATGGGAAAAGCAATGAAAGCAAACAAAAGGCCGCGTCCGGCACCTAGTCTAGTCTTGGACGTCTTCTCACCAGCGCGGAGCTAAGTGCTGCCACTGGGCGTGGGAGGGAGCCCCAGGGCCTGAGGCCGGCACCCCTGAGACTCCGGGGCGTGTACAGCCCCACTCATTATTACGTGAGAGTGTCACGGGGCGGCGAGCTTCACAGGCACTGGGCTTTCTTCACAGGTACTGGCCTTGCTTCATATCGCCAGATGAGGGCCCCGTCTTGCGGCACACTCTAGTGCCATCAACGACGAGCGGGAACTAGGACGCCGCCGATGGGGTAGAGCGGTCGCCCGCGGTTCCCCCGACGACCATGGGTCCTCCGCCGGGGGCAGGCCCTGAGGCACCTCCCCAGCGGAGGGCCTACCTCCTGAGAACACCTTTCTCCGAACGCCGCGGTGGTGATGTCGGATCCCGGCCCCTCTCCTGCAGCCCCCTGCACCCTCCTCCTGAGGGGTAGGAGACTGTGGGAGCGGGGCAGCTGCTCGCTGTGGCGACCTGCACCTCCTGCGATCCATGGTTAGCGTATGCCTGCTCCTGAAGAATTAGCGGTACCCGATAGTCGTTGCCTCCAGCGTGGCCAGTGGGACCGTCCCGGGGCTCCCGGAAAGGCTCAGCTTCTGGTGCCTCGCCCCCCTAGCTTGGGCTGAGGAGCGAGCCTTGTTCGCTCTCGTGAGGGTGTCCTTGGTCCATCATGAGGGGCACGTATTCCTCTGGCGACGCCATCCTGAAGGCCACGCCGTAGTGCCCCGCGTGCCACGCGGTCCTGCCTGACGCGCCCACCATGAGGTGGCAGCGCGGCTGTCCACTGGGGCCGCGGGTCGTGTCGAGTCCTTCTTCTTCGCGGACCGGGAGCGGGGGCAGCGCCGCCACCGGTCCGGTGCTGACAGCTTCGCTGGCGCTGGGGTAGCCTTGGAGCCCGCGAGCGCGCGTGGGGCCCCCGCGCGGGCCGCCCTGGGCTTGAGATGGGAGCTGGGTGCAGAAGGGGTGAGCCCCCGAGGCGGCGAAGCCCAGGAGCTCCGCCACCCACTCCAACAGCACGTCGCGGCCGCCCTCCAGTAGTCTGCACTGCAGCAGCTCTCGGGCCACCGTGAGCGCGGCCCTCGAGTTCGCCTGCTCCCGGCGGGTGTACGGTGTCGTGGTCGCGGCGTGATTGGAGGCCCTTGCTGCCGGCCACGCCTGCCATGGTGTGGGAGCTGTCGAAGCCTGTCCGCGTCGCCCGCGGCCCGCAGCGCTCTGCGGACTGCGAGCTGCCTGGGGCACGGGGTCGCCCGAGGCGAGCGGTTCTGTGCGGGCGGGCCACGCCGCCCATGGATCTGGGTTGCCCGCCTGGTCGCCGGACATGATGATGACGACGGGACGGGGCACGAAGCGGTAGAAGGTGAATTCCGGCGCACCCCTACCTGGCGCGCCAAATGTCGGATTTCGGGTTCCGACAGACCCTTGAGGTTCGAACACTGGGGTGCGCACGGAGATTTCGCTTCCTACCTACCTGCACCCCTCCGCCTCTCTAAGATCTAAGCTATGAAAAGAACAACACAAGAGACACAGGGTTTATACTGGTTCGGGCCACCGTTGTGGTGTAATACCCTACTCCAGTGTGTGGTGTGGTGGATTGCCTCTTGGGCTGATGGTGATGAATGATACAAGGAAGAACAGCCTCGCGAGGGTCTGTTCTTGGCTAGGGCGATGAACTGCTGGGAGGAGTTCAGCCACCCTTCTCTCTCTCTCTCTCTGATTGTCTTTCTCCGATTCAACCTCCTATCGAACCTCTCCTCTTAACCCCTCCGAACCCTTCTCTTCTGTGGGTGGCTGGTCCTATTTATAGAGGCCCTGGTCCTCTTCCCAAATATCGAGCGGGAAGGGAGCCAACAATGGCGGGCTAATTTGAAGGGGGACAGCTAGTACTCGCTACCCTGACAAAAGTAGTCTTCGCCTGCACAAATCTCTGGTGGTGACGCTGTCCTGGGCTCCACGATGACCTCCATCTTGTAGTCTTCCTGGTCCTGGTCTCGTTGCACCGAAATGGCAACCTTTGCCTAATGCCTCGGTACTCCATGGCTGCGCTTGCCCCCTTTGCACCAAAGAGGAAAGGAGGACACTGCGCGGTCTGGCACCCGCCTGGCGCCCTTGGTTCTCATCGCTTGCGTCACGGGAACCTCGTGAGGTACCCCGCCTTGATCTCTCCGCCTCCTCGCGAGCCAGCCTGATGAGGCCGTGCCTGAGGAAGCTCCGTGTCGTCCGCCCCGCGAGGCTTGGCCCCTCGCAAGGGTCTTGGGTCTATGTTGATGAAGATGGGCCGTGCTGCCCCCCCTTGAGCCACGCCGCAAGCCGCAGGCAGGCAAGTCTAGGGACCCCCGTTCCTAGAACGCCAACAAGTTCCACCACATCTATAGTCAGGTGAACTGAACAAAATAGCCCCTAAATACTACTACTACTATGAAGGGGCTTTGTGCTACTTCCGGTAGCCTCTCCTCTACCGAGCGCGCTCCGTAAGAGGCAGCGGAGGGGGAGGAGCCTATCGAAGAGCTGGACAAATGCAATATGGCACCTCCCGCTACTGCATGTTCAGCGACGCTCGCCAGCTGGAACGTCCATTGCCACTCTAGACGATCCCTCTCGAAGCGGTCAGACTGCTCATAGATCTCCTGATTCCTCGCCTCTGCGACGGCATGTGCTACGGCCACTGCTGCGGTAAGACTCTTTGCATGCTCGACAAGGCGCTCCTCCTCCTCCCGCAGGAACTCGATGTAGTGCGCAAGGTCACTGATCATGTGCTGGCCTCCACCTCCCTCCTTCGGGCGACGGTGGTGGAGCGGGTGATGATCCTGACGGTCGACGGTGGGCTGGCGGCCACGACGGCCACCTCCCGCCTTCGGGCCGCGATGGCGGAGCGGGTGATGGCCGGCAGTTAGGTGGCGGCCACAACGGCCACCTCCCACCTTCGGGCCATGGCGGTGGAGCGGGCGATGGCCCTGGCTTTCGATGGCGGTGTGGCAGCGACGGCGGGTAATAGCTGCCGACGGGCAGCAGCGGCGGAGCGTGTGATGGGTGTTCCGCGCACACCCAACAGGGACGCCGTGCGCACTACACTACGCCACGGACTGAGTCGCCGCCGCAGTGTAGCCTCCCAGCTGGAGCTGTCCTCTGATGACGGCAGAGTGGCTGAGCGACGATGACGGACCGGTGCCATTGGCGATTGTAGGAGAAGCAGACGAGATAAGCTATAGGGAGGGAGGGGAAAATGCGACGATGACGGAACGGTGCCATTGTCGAATGCTCTTGGTTTCGTCAGCTGCTCCAGGAGTTGCTTTGTGAAGTTCACAAGGCCACGCTCGTCTACCGCGACAACGTTTCCTCCGTGTACCTCTCTGCCAACCCAGTCCACCATCGTCAAACGAAGCATATTGAGCTCGACATTCACTTTGTTCGCGAGTAGGTGGTGTTAGGGAATGTAGCATGCAATTTCAAAAAAAATCCTACGCTCATGCAAGATCTATCTAGGAGATTCATAGCAACGGGAGGGGGAGTGTGTGTCCACGTACCCTCATAGACCAAAAGGGGAAGCATTTGACAATGCGGTTGATGTAGTCGAACTTCTTCATGTTCTGACCGATCAATTACCGAACGTACGACACCTCCGAGTTCTGCACATGTTTAGTTCGATGATGTCCCTCGAACTCTTGATCTAGCAAAGTGTCGAGGGAGAGTTCTGTCAACACGACGACATGGTGACGGTGATGGTGAAGTGATCTGCGCAGGGCTTCACTTAAGCACTACGTGAATATGACCGGAGGCGTAAACTGTGGAGGGGGCGCCGCACACGGCTAACAATGTTTGTTGTGTGTTCTAGGTGCCCCCTCCCCACATATATATAGGTGGGAGGGGGAGGAGCAGCCATGGAGTGCCCCAAGTAGGAGGAATCCTACTTGGGGGCCTTGTCCAATTCGGCACCCCCTTTCCATCTTTTTCGGAGAGGGAAGGAAAGGGGAGAGAGGAGGGAAGGAAGGGGCAGGCCGAATTGCCCCCCTTCCTTCTCTCTTCCCCCTTTCCCTCCCCCTTCCTATTTGGCCAGCAAAGGGGGCACGCCAGCACCTTAGGGGCTAGTCTGTCCAACTCTTGGCCCATTAGGCCCCACTAGTACAACGAGCTCCTAAACAAATGGTTTTTAACCCCTTTCCGTGACGACATTTGGAACCGTCGTCAAGTGAGTGTGGGCGATAGGGGGGTCCTTCCCACACGACCCAGAAACCGTCGGGGATATGCCCTCCTGGCACATACGTTCTGCAAAATTAGGTTGTGTGCGACCGGGAAGCGCTCAAATACGAAAATACGTACAGTAGAGCTAAAAATACAATTATATGATGAAATTGTTTCCGGTCGCAAGTACATCCCACACAATCAGTCCCCGCTAAACGTTTCCGTTCGTATGTACATCCCACACAGTCGCTCCAAGGAAAACGTTTCCGTTCATAGGTACATCACACACAATTTTTCCCGTTAAATCGCTTGCGTTATTGAATATATCACACACGGTCCATGGAAAAACTATCTGGCAAAGGCTGTCCATCACACACAGTTTTCATGTGGTAAACATTTGTGCAAGGTGGCCTAATGCAAACAATTTTCAAGAGAAAGTCGTGTGTGATTGTTCATTGATCCAACACGGTTTATTCCTAGAAACTGTGTGTGTTGCCTGAGGTCATCGCCCACAGTATTTTTCCAACAACCGTTTGCAATAGCAAAACCCAATTAGCAGGCTAATTATTGGATTATTCATAATCCATTTATTAATCTAATTGACAATTCATATTAAGCACACAATATATTTCATTTTCATAATTGAAATACATCAGAGTACAACATCATATAGCTTCAACACTCAGCTACCCCATTACACAACTACACCAGCACCAAGTTTCACATGCAACATCTATAACCTTTTGAAATTAGCATCATAGATGGTACATAGACAGATGTATCTCATCTAGAAAACTGCTGAAGGAGAAGGCGAATATTGAACCTTCATTGATGTTGAAGGTCTTTGTAACTTTAGGCCAGTTCCTGTGGATGATTGACCGTCCAGCCTTCGACCTCTTCAGGAACACTTCAATATTGTACCATGGGTGTTGTATGAATACCTTCCTCACCTCCTGACCATACAGGTGGTTTGAGAGGTAATCATCAGTGAACTAGTTTGGAAAGGCCTGAAAACAAGGATGTGCATAAATATCTTCTCTATATTGGAAATGGGGCAAAGGAATAAAAAAGGCAAGGTATAATAGTTAGTACCATCCTGTAGTGAACTGATGTCTTCTTCATTGTGCAGACAAAGATCTTGTTGTTTTTTGTAGCTAATTTCTTTATCCTAACAATGTTTCTGAGTTTTTGACTTGACTAATATTCATGGACAACTCATTTCCCCATATGCAAAAAGGGTCGAACAGTGGGTCAAAACCTCTAACAGCAGGACCTACATGTGCAAGACCAAATTGTTAAAAACCTAAATATTAGAAAGGTTGCTGCAATTGCACAATAATGTGCTATTAGACAACGGACCATGCACGTGCTAACCTTGATTGTAAACCTCAGTGCTCCCCATTGTTTCCCTGCAACACATATAAGGTAGTTAGTCATCAGGTTAAGTAAGGGTTCACATGCTATCAGTAAAATATGTTGATGAAAAATAATCACATTGCAGATTCATCAGATTAATTGAAGCCACACGGAGAACCCATTTATCCAAACCAAGCATGATTAAGAACTAGGAAATATAGCACTTGTATATGTTTCTCATGTATTAAGTGCAGCCAAATTTGATTTATTCCTCACATGCACAACAATACAAAATTCTACCCACGACAATTGGACATCGCATTGCAAAATTGAACCAAGCAGTTAACTAAACACCACAACAAATGAACCAAACATTAACTAAGCACCACATTGCACAATATAACATACTCCTAATAAAAGATCAGACAGTTAACCAAACAGTTAACTACAGTCAATTGTAGCAATTGTATTTGTTCTCATGTATTTACTACAGCCAAATTCAATTTATTCCTCGCATGGTATACAATAACAGAATGCACCCACAATTTCGTAAAGATAAATTCAATTTATTTCTCACATGGAAGAAAAAACAAAATTGCAGCCTGAAGAATTGAACATCACATTTGCAGAATTGAGTCAAGCAGTTAACTAAAGACGACAACTAATTAACAAAACAGTTAATAAGTGAGCACCACACTGCACGACATATAGAACATATACACTAGAGCAACAGATTGCATGTAAAAATTAGATATCACAATTCACTAGAATTTGTGAAGGAAAGGCAGGAGCAGCACACGCAACGGGTAAACCGAGCATGCTTAACTAGCGTAGCTAGCAAATGGCAAGGTGCTCCTTCAAGATCCGGGGGTCTGCATGAATGGCAGCCATCGTGACCTCATCCACGTGTGTGGCCGCGATTTGCTTCTCCGCTGCCAAATGCTCCTTGAGGTCCTGGATATACTGCGTGCACCATGGCTTAGGCCGACGCTTATTTGGTGGAGGGGTCGGTGATTTGGGTGGAAGGTGCCGCGCTCGCGCCGGTGGTAGGGGCATGTGGGATGTGGAAGGAGGAGGAGAATGGGGGTCGGGTGTGGATTGCCTGCCTGGATGGGCGAGGCCGAGGATCATGAAGGAGGATCGGCGGTGAGCAGGCGGCGGTGCTGCAAGCAAAGAGTGAAGGTTTCAACTTGGAAAGGAAGGCGGAAAGAGGGGAAATGTGGCTTTTGGTAAGGGGGGGGAGGTGGATATTTTCGCGGAAGCTGAAAATTTGGAATCACTTCAACCAAAAAACTGGCGCGCAAAGTGTCATCAGACACGATCCCTTATTCAGAACTGTGTACGATATGTGAACATCACAAACGATTCAGATAGCTTAACCCGTGTGTGTTGGGTTTGAACGTCAAAATTTTTTGTTCGAATTTCCCTGGTTACAGTGGTCATCCACGTCATTGCATAATTTGGGTACACAAAGTAGACTAACTGTGCGCGATCTACTTGATTTATAGTACTATACACCGATGGTGCTCCAAGATATTTTGTGCTGCATCTCACACGGTTGGTGATAATAAACTGTGTGTGATCTACTTGATTTATCATCTTGATCATTTGAATTACGTAATGGGGTCACAGCTACAAAGGATAGTGTTTGAATTGTTAGAACTTTTATCTGCAGTGAACATGCAACTATAGGTGTGTCGTCAAAAAATTGGAATTATTCAGGGTTCGTTTGTACATTTTTATACATTATCTGGGTTTTTTAGGCATTTTATGCGCATAATTCAAATTTGAACAACATGCACATGCTCCAGTGCATATAAAGTTATTGAAAAATCAAATATGTGTCTTTGGTTGCATGCTTAGGTCCCATGCAAGAAATGGGAATGAATTTCAAACACCCTACCACCATCACTCGGCTGCAAACATTGAGATACCTGGTTTTTAAATTCTAGTAAATACAAAACTCATCTGAAATTCATGAAACTTGGCATGCTATCATGTAGCGGCATCAACATGTCGTGGTAAAAATTTTGTCCTATTTGGGGGAGGTTTGGGTATAAGCTTCTTACAAACCAAAGCTTCTCACAACAAGCGTGATGGTTTCGGTAGGAAACGTGCCACCTTTGGGGATCAAACGATTTCCGTCGCCTCTTATAGCTTTAAAAAATCGAGTGTCAACATAGAACAACAAGAGTGTTGTTTTCAATTTTGGAATTTTTCGGGGTTCGTTTGGACATTTTTATGCATTAATTGAGTTCTCAATGCATTTATGTGCATAATTAAAATTTGAACTGCATGCACATGCTCCAGTGCATATAAATTGGTTGAAAAATCAAATATGTGTCCTTGGGTGCATGCTTAGGTCCCATGCAAGAAATGGGAATGAATTTCAAGCACCAGGGCACCGTTGATTGCTGGCAAAACATTGAGATGCCTGGTTTTTAAATTCTAGTAAATCCACAACTCGTCTGAAATTCATGAAACTTGGCATGCTATCATGGAGCGGCATCAACATGCCGTGGTACAAATTTTGTCCCATTTGGGGCAGGTTTGGGTATATGCTTCTCACAAACCGGAGCTTCTCACAACAAGCATGATGGTTTTCGGCGAGGAACGTCCCACCTTTGGGGACGAAACGATATCCATTGCCTCTTATTGCTTTCATTTTTTTTCTCGTGTCAACATAGAACAATAGGAGTGTTGTCTGAATTTTTGTGATTTTTCGGGGTTCGTTTGGACATTTTTATGCATTAACTGAGTTTTCAATGCATTGATGTGCATAATTAAAATTTGAACTACATGCACATGCTCCAGTGCATATAAATTGGTTGAAAAATCAAATATGTGTCCTTGGGTGCATGCTTAGGTCCCATGCAAGAAATGGGAATGAATTTCAAACACCAGGACACCGTTGATTGCCGGCAAAACATTGAGATGCCTAGTTTTTAATTCTAGTAAATCCAAAACTCGTCTGAAATTCATGACACTTGGCATGCTATCATGGAGCGGCATCAATATGCCGTGGTATAAATTTTGTCCCATTTGGGGCATGTTTGGGTATATGGTTCTCACAAACCGGAGCTTCTCACAACAAGCATGATGGTTTTCGGTAGGGAATGTCCCACCTTTAGGGACGAAAAGATATCCATTGCCTCTTATTACTTTCAAAAAAAATTTCTCATGTCAACATAGAACAACATGAGTGTTGTGTGAATTTTTGCGATTTTTCAGGGTTCATTTGGACATTTTTATGCATTAACTAAGTTTTCAATGCATTTATGTGCATAATTAAAATTTGAACTACATGCACATGCTCCAGTGCATATAAATTGGTTGAAAAATCAAATATGTATCCTTGGGTGCATGCTTAGGTCCCATGCAAGAAATGGGAATGAATTTCAAACACCAGGGCACCGTTGATTGCCGGCAAAACATTGAGATGCCTGGTTATTAAATTCTAGTAAATCCAAAATTCTGTTAACCATTCACGTGACGCCACATGTCTTGGTTTTAATGGCTGTAGGAGGTGTCGTGCGGGCAGCTGCTTGACCTTGACTGAACAGGAGGCGTGCGAGCACCGTCCGGTGCGCAGGCTGGCCGAGAGGTGTGCAAGTTGTCCTCGAGTGCGCAGGCTCACCAGGAAGTGTGCGAGTTGTACGCTGCGCAGGCTCACTGGGAAGCAAGCCCTTTGACTTCCATGGCCGCCCGCCTTGCTCGCATCCTCTCCATTAATGGCACCCAAGCCGCAGATTAATTCACTTTTTAAATATAAAACACTCATCGCAAACGTTTTAGTTAGAACACCCGTATGCAAACCGACAGCTTTCCCAGGAAGCCAAGAAAAATGTGTCGAGCAGGATTTCTGCAGATCTTGATCGCAAACGATTTAGATAGAACACCCGGATGCAAAGTGAGAGCAGCACATGATTTGTTCATCCCTTCAACGCAAATGGTTGTTTTGGATGACCCGCGTGCAACCACGTACAAACAATTTGGTAAAATTTGCATCTGTCATATTGGGTATGTTGCCATTTGTCAAACTGGAAAGATTTACATTTGTTGATCTAGTAACGTTGCCATTTGTCAATCCTTGTAACACTGCGATTTGTAAAATATGCAGCTAGAAATTATTAGCACTATGTAATTTTTGCAACTAAAATTCAGTAATTAAGCATAGATTTCATTCATAGATTAAGCATTCATTCTTAATTTATACAAACAGTTCAACTCGACAGCTGAACTGACCAAACTTCTCCCCAATTCTTGCCAACCACATACTGAAATAGCTAGTTCAACTATATATACTAGCTAATTTTAAGTACGTTGTACAGTTCGACCACACATATGTAGTCAGATGAACTGAACAAAATAGCCCCTAAATACTACTACTACCACGATGGGCTTTGTGCTACTTCCGACAGCCTCTCCTCTACCGAGCACGCTCAATAAGAGGTGGAGGAGGAGCCTACCGATGAGCTGGACAAATGCAATATGGTGCCTGTCGCTGCTGCATGTTCAGCAACACTCACCAGCTCGAACGCCCACTGCCGCTCCAGACGATCCCTCTCGAAGTAGACGGACTGCTCATAGATCTCCTGATTCCTCGCCTCTATGTCGGTGTGTGCTGCAGCCACGGCTGCGGTAAGGCTATTTGCGTGCTCGACGAGGCGCTCCTCCTCCTGCCGCATAAACTCGATGTAGCACGCAAGGTCGCTGACACACGTGCGGGCCTCCACCTCCGCCTCCCTCCTTCGGGTGGCGGTGGTGGAGCGGATGATGATCCCGGCAGTCGATGGTCGGCTGGCGGCCATGGTGGCCGACGATGGGGTGGCGACCACGACCACCACCTCATGCCTTCGGGCCGCGGTGGCGGAGCGGGTGATGGCCACTGTTGGGGATATTACTACTGGACGTAAACCGGCCAGGAGTAGCCGGATTAACTCTGTGAAGATTAGAAGCCCATGAAGATGAAAGGATGATGGCGCTTTACGAAGGCCCAAGGCCCAAAGGCGAGTTAAGGCCTGTAGATGTAAACCGGTTCTCTCATGTAACTTGTATTGTAAGTTAGAAGGAATAGAGACCGAGCCGGACACGTTTATGATCCGGCCTCGGGACTCTGTAAACCAGCGGGCGCCAACCTCTGTATATAAAGGGACGACCCGTCAGCGGTTTAAGGACGATAGGCAACAACTCGAGAGCCAGGCAAAGTGGATTCGCTCCCTGGTCATCGAAACCCTAGCAATACCAACACAACTAGACATAGGCTTTTACCTTCATCGAAGGGGCCGAACTAGTATAAAAACCCTCGTGTCCCTTGTCCAGTTTAACCCCTTTAAGCTAACCCGTAGGTATGGCTCCATAACTAAGTCCTTTCACGAGGACATCTTCCATGACAAACCCACGACAGTTGGCGCCCACCGTGGGGCTATCGCACGATGGTTTCGAGTTCTTGAAGGGAAGCTTCGAAGGACTCAAGGGATACACTATGGGCCGGATGACGAAGAGTCATCGCGGCAAGCTCTACATCGACAACACAGGATGGGGTCCCGAGGCCGGTTCAATTGAATACGGGTACCGGGTCCCCTTTGGCGGAATTCACGTCTTCATCGGCAAGATCGGCAAACCGGGCCCAGAGCCGGACACCTGCACCGACATCATCGAGACGACTCAGCGTGCAAGCCCTGCCCCGGTTCAGCCCTCACCAAGGCATGTTTTCGTAGGTGTCATCCATGGAGCGGAATATGAGGATAGACCGGCATCTGATGGGGAAACCGTTGTCCGTTCTGATGATGAGTCTTCAACCGGAGAGACCGAGTCACTGTATCAGCTGCAGGACGGCTGGATTAGTGGGGGTTCCGATGGCAATAGTATTCTGGACCCCCTCGATCTGCCAAGCCGGGTCGCGGTTTTCATGGCCGGTACACAACCAGCGCAACACTCTTCTACCACCGCGGCAATGCTCTCCGGTTCAGCAACAACAACGCCAGTAGGAGCAGGGGGCTCTGCACCGCCTCCCGCTCAGGTTTTGTCTGATTTGTTCGATGCTTTGGCAATGTTAATGGCAGCAGAAGTGGACATTGCAACCCGAGATCAGCACAATGCGGAGATTGCAAAGGTGAAGGATCAGATAACTCAGGCTAAAGCGTACCTGGCAGCAGAGAACGCCAGGATGGCTACAGAACAGGCCGAGTTGGAAGCTCAGGCCTACCGGCTTGGGTTGGACCAGAGTGCCTCAGATGAGGTCATGAGGAGGAGATATCGGTCGCACCTCCCGCCGGGTTATGAGCCAAGAAATCTCTTCAACACGCCAGGAGCCGGAACCAGTAACCAGCCGGTGGGGAACCGGACTGAGGCACCAGTAACGGGAGCGCCGGTTCAGCCGCGAGCGATGAACCCGCCTCGTCAGAACAACATTGTGCCACAGTACGTTCCGACGCCCCCGGGGCATTACTCAAACCCGTTGGATAACATTGTGGCTGCCGCTTCACGATTGGCAGCCCTCCCAACTGACGGCGAGTCACCAGTGGCGATTGAGGCACGACGGGCCAGAGAGCTCCTTCAAACAGCTTTAAACCAGCAGCAGGCTTATTCGCATAGTCGCGAGGGGATTCATTCCACCCCCTGTCCGAGTCGGAGCTACAGCATGCACGTTGAGGATGAATCGGCCGTGTCAAGCAGTGCACGTCACCGTAACTTTTCGCGAGGGCATAACCCGGCGGGTGGTGGTGCTAATGCGCACGATGTGGTGGATCATGGACGGGCGCATCGAGAAGCCGAGTTAGCAGCACAGCATGCAGCTCGTCAGCCTACTTCGGTTCGTCCTACCACTTCAGTGGAGCCAGGTGTGGTCTTCAGTTCTTTAGGGGTGCCGTGTCTCACCCCCGCTTTGCATAATGTACGACTGCCCAAGGATTTCAAAGGCCCTCGTAAGGTGCCCAATTACACTGCTGATTTACCCCCTGAGTCATGGGTTGAGAGTTATGAGATGGCGATGGAGATGCTGGATGTGGATGAGGTGGTGTGTTCCAAGTACTTCACCATGATGTTGGAGGGGACAACTCGTACTTGGTTAAAGAGCTTACCGGCTAACTCCGTCGGGTCATGGGCTGAGTTGAAGCACCGGTTTATCCAGAATTCTAAAGATACTTGTAAGTAGCCTATGTCGATTGTGGACCTGGCCGCCTGTGTTCAAGAGGATGGAGAGTCTACAACCCATTGGGTAAAGAGAGTCTCAGCTATTCTGCATTCGTCGGACCGCATCAACGCGGCTACAACAGTTTTGATGTTGGAGGGCAATTGCCGGTTTATGCCATTAAAACTAAAGCTAGGGAGGCTCAAGCGTCACTGCAATGACATGTCAACCCTTATGGCTGCTTTGGTGAAATATGCCGATTCAGATAGTACCAAAGACCCTGAGTCTGAGGAGGACAAACCGGGGAAGGGGAAAAAGAATGGCAATGGTAAGGGGCAGCAGCACAATCCGGCAGGTCATGGGAATAATGGTAAGCCCAAGGCAGACAACAGTTTGGACTTTGTGGCTAACACCAATGCTCAGGATAACGGTCAGCGTTGTAAGGGCAAACAACCCCAAAGAGGCGGAGGGTCCGGCCCTAATCTGGAGCGCCTGTTAAATCAACCTTGTCCAAAGCATGGATCGAAGGAGAGGCCAGCTTCACATCTTTGGAATGATTGTTACATCATGCGAGAGTTCAAGAACTCCAATATGTTTCAATACGACAATGGCCCGCCCGGTGGTTCAGGAGGTGGTTTTCATGGGCCGGGTTATGGAGGCAGTAGCTCCGGTTTAGGATTTCAAGGCAATCAAACCGGGCATGGCAATCAAGGGAACCAGGGCAATCAGGGAGGTCATAACCATCATGGGAATCAGCAGCAGCAGCAGTCGGGTTATCAGAGCAATCCGAAGCAGTTGAATAGTGGGCAGTATCATGTCTTCACCACTAGCTTGTGCAAGCGAGATCAGAAGCTTCACAAGAGGGATGTGAACTCTGTTGAACCGGTAGTACCTCAGTATTTGCGCTGGTCTAAGCAACCAAATTTATGGAGTCGAGAGGATCACCCACCCCGGGTTGATAATCCGGGCCATCTGGCCTTAGTGGTGGCACCTCAAGTTGGGGGGTACAAGTTCACCAAGGTTCTTATGGATGGTGGAAGTAGTATCAACATCCTTTACTATGATACCTTCCGCCGTATGGGATTGACAGATAAGAATCTTAAACCATCGAACACCGTTTTTCACGGTGTGGTGCCTAGTAAGTCTGCATATCCAGTGGGCAAGATAGCCCTAGAGGTGGCTTTTGGAGATGATCATGACTCAAGGTCAGAAACATTAACGTTTGAGGTGGTGAAAATCAAGAGTCCGTATCACGCCCTATTTGGACGATTGGCTTATGCCAAGTTCATGGCGAGGCCATGTTATGTTCATCTACAGCTTAAGATGCCGGGTCATAAAGGGACCATCACAGTACATGGGAGCAGGAAAATTGCTTTGGATTGTGAAGAGGGTGATGCGGCTTATGCTAAGTCGGTTTGTGCCATAGAGGAGTTGAAGTTTTATAAGGACAAGGTTGATCCGGCAGACATGACTTTTTTGAAAAAACCAACCATGGAGCACGATCCAGCATTGAAGTTTAAATCGGCTACATACACTAAGATGGTTGATTTTGTTCCTGGCGATTCATCCAAGCAGTTCAACATCAGCGCTAACCTGGATCCCAAATAGGAAACCGCGCTCAACGAGTTCATCCGTGAGAACCGGGACATCTTTGCATGGAAGCCTTCTGACATGCCAGGTGTACCGAGGGAACTCGCTGAGCACACACTTAATATAGATCCTAAGTTTAAACCGGTCAGGAAGTTTCTCCGCCGCTTCAACGAAGAAAGGCGTAAGGCTATTGGTGAGGAGGTAGCTCGGCTGTTGGCCGCAGGGTTTATCATGGAGGTCTTTCACCCGGAGTGGCTGGCTAATCCGATGCTAGTCCTTAAGAAAAATGGCACTTGGCGTATGTGTGTGGATTACACAGATTTGAACAAAGCTTGCCCAACAGATCCCTTTGCCCTCCCTCGTATTGATCAAATTATTGACGCTACGGGGGGTTGTGACCGTTTGTGTTTTTTGGATGCTTATTCTGGTTATCATCATATCAAAATGGCAGTTAAGGACCAGGAGAAGACATCTTTTATAACTCCCTTTGGAGCCTTCTTCTATGTCTCCATGCCCTTTGGGCTCAAGAGTGCCCAGGCGACTTATCAGCATTGTGTTCAGAATTGTCTTCATAAGCAGATTGGGCGCAATGTTCATGCATATGTGGATGATATTGTGATAAAGTCTAGGAAGGAGGAAACATTGATAGATGACTTGAGAGAAACCTTTGACAACCTCCGGGTTTATAAGATGATGCTCAATCTAGACAAATGTGTCTTTGGTGTTCCGGCAGGCAAGCTTTTGGGTTTTCTGGTGTCTAACAGGGGCATTGAGGCTAATCCGGAGAAAATCACAGCTATCACCTCTCTGGCTAAACCGGCATGTATTAATGACGTTCAGCATCTGACGGTCCGGATTGCAGCTTTGAGCCGGTTTATCAGTCGTCTAGGGTTGAAGGCTATCCCTTTATATCAGATGCTAAAGAAAACGGATGACTTTGTCTGGAGCGATGCGGCTGATAAAGCGTTTGAGGATTTGAAGAGGCAGTTAGCTGAACCGCCTGTCTTTGCGGCTCCAGTCAATAAAGAGCCTTTACTGCTATATGTGGCTGCTAATGCCCGGGCTATCAGTGTGGCTATTGTTGTGGAGCGCAAGGAGGCTGGAAAAGAGTATCATGTTCAATGGCCGGTTTATTATATCAATGAGGTGCTTATCGAATCAAAGCAGAGGTATCCGCATTGGCAGAAGCTGGTGTATGGAGTTTTCATGGCGAGCCGGAAGCTCAAGCACTATTTTTAGGGTCATCTATCACAGTGGTTAGTTCATCCCCTTTGGGAGATATCATCCAAAATAGAGAGGCGACTGGCCGGATTGCCAAGTGGGCTATTGAGCTTGGACCTCACGGGCTCAAGTATACACCTCGCGCAGCGATAAAATCTCAAGCACTTGTGGACTTCATCAATGATTGGACAGAGTTGCAGGCACCAGAGGAAAAGCCAGACAACACTTATTGGACTATTCATTTTGATGGGTCCAGGCAATTGGAGGGCTCGGGGGCTGGAGTCATATTAACTTCCCCACGAGGTGACAAGTTTTGTTATGTTCTTCGTTTAATGTTCCCTTGCACTAACAATGCATCTGAGTATGAGGCCTTACTCCACGGTCTTCGGATGGCTAAGGAGATGAATTTAAGCCGGGTTAAGTGCTTCGGTGACTCTGACCTAGTGGCTCAACAGGTATCTGGCACTTGGGATTCTACGGACCCACTCATGGCTGCATATCATCGAGAGGTGGACATAGTGGCTGGTCATTTCAAGGGCTATCAAGTTGACCATATAGACCGGCGGAAGAATGAAGCGATGGATGCTTTAAGTCGTCTAGGCTCTCAGCGTAAACCGGTTCCACCTAATGTCTTCCTCGACGTACTGCATACTCCGTCGGTCAAGATACCCACAGAGGAGGAGTTGGCTATTCCTGACCCGGAGGCCCAGTTGGTGGCGGCTTTGCATGTTATACCGGATTGGACAGTCCCGTACTTGGCTTACATGAACCGGGGCGAGTTACCGGAGGATGAAACCTTGGCCCGGCAGATAATCCGGCGATCCAAGTCAATGACCATTATCAATGGGGAGTTACATTGTTACAGCATCACAGGAGCAATTCAACGTTGTGTGTCTCCTCAAGAGGGTTGTGAGATTTTGCGAGAAATCCACGAAGGAGATTGTGGTCACCACGCCGGTTCAAAATCCTTGGTGTCTAAGGCTTTTCGTCATGGCTTCTATTGGTTGACGGCTCATGCTGATGATGAGGATTTAGTCAAAAGGTGTGACGGTTGTCAGAAATTTGCACGCCGCGCTCATGTTCCGGCTTAGGAGTTGAGAATGATTCCAATTACTTGGCCGTTTGCAACTTGGGGGCTCGATATGGTTGGACCCTTTAAGAGATCCAAGGACAAAAAGACCTGTTAGTGGCGGTTGACAAGTTTACCAAGTGGGTAGAGGCAGAGCCAGTCAGTAAGTGTGATGCAGCCACGGCGGTTCAATTCATTAAAAAGGTGATATTCTGGTTTGGTTTTCCACATAGCATTATAACTGATAATGGTACTAATCTGTCCAAAGGAGATATGGAGGAATTTTGTCAACGTGAGCACATCCGGCTTGATGTAGCATCAGTGGCCCACCCCCAGTCTAATGGTCAAGTAGAGAGGGAAAATCAAGAAATTTTGAGAGGTATCAAACCCCGGCTTATGGTTCCTTTAAAGCGGACGCCGGGTTGTTGGGTAGAGGAGTTACCTTCTGTGTTATGGAGTATCAACACCACACCAAACAGATCCACGGGTTACACACCTTTCTTCATGGTTTATGGAGCAGAGGCGGTTCTTCCCAATGATATCCATCATGACTCGGCCCGGGTGGTGGCTTATGTTGAAGCGGAAAATGAGAAAGCACGTCAGGACTCACTGGACCTGTTAGATGAAGAGCGTGATTTAGCAGCAGCACATTCGGCGATTTATCAACAAGATCTCCGACGTTATCATAGCCGCCGGGTTAAGACCAGAACCTTTCAAGAAGGTGATCTGGTGCTCCGGATCATCCAGGATCAAACTGATATGCACAAGCTATCCCCACCTTGGGAAGGACCTTCTGTGGTCAGCAAAAACTTGCACAACGGGTCATACTACCTTATCGATGTTCGAGAGCACAAAGACTCACGCAAATCGGAGGAAGAGACCCAGCGGCCGTGGAATATAGCTCTTCTTCGGCCTTACTATACTTGAGCCACAGGCTCTTCTTATGTACATATTTATGACAATGTATATATTATATAATAAACCGGAGCCTCAGTTAAAGCAGGGTCTATGTTCTTTTTACATCATGTGTGGTTCCATGTGGGCTTCTACTTACCAAGCGGAGTTCTATTAACCCAATCTATCAAGCCACACAGATATGAAGGAAATCACTAGGGGGCTTGGTCATATCCGAACCATAGCTACACCTCTTGATCGGTTTAAAACCAAAAAGGGAAATCACTATGGGGCTTGGTTGTATTTACACCATAGGTACACCTTTTGATAGGCTTAAAAGCCAAAAGGAAATTATGTGGAACCAAAGAGAGTCTGTTGCATAAAGCACAACTCAAACATAGGTCACCACTGAGCATTGCTCAAATATTACTTGGGGGCTCCTTGCTTCTCAAAGAATAACGAGCTTGCACCCTTGTAGTAGGCTATCAAGCCAGGCTTGGAAGCCAGGTGTATTCACCTAAAACCCCGGGTTATCCTGCCTCTTTAAGTAAGCCACTCCGTCCAGGTAAACCTGGTATGACCCATCGAACGTTTGACAAGTCAATCTCATACACCCTGAACTTGTCAAAGTTAAAATGGTGACTGGTTAAAGATTGAGGTCCATCTTAAAAGGCTTTGAAAAATGGTTTAACTCAACGGCCTGGCAGCCCATGAAAAGCCTCGATTTAGGGCCTGGCAGCCCATGAAAAGCCTTGCATATTTCTTTTGGATTTGCTGTTTTAACCATCTTTTGATAAGGGATTTATGAGTCGTTTCTGATAAACCGGTGTTTATTACAACCCGGCGTGGCTTTCAACGCTTAGTTGACAGTACATGATTAGTTCTAAACCGGCAGTATGTTGCTCCGGTCTGGTTTTGACTAGATGTCACCAACATTATACGAACAAATCAGTGGCTATTATAGCCCGGTATGGTCTTTCTATGAACCGGTAAGAGGGCAAGGAGTCATCAACACTCCAGATTGGTGTTTTTCACCTTTACTATACAAATAGTTGGTCAGCCAACAAGATATATCCCATGTATCATCTATTTTATATCTGGTTTCTACAATCTTGGTTATCCATCCAAGTTAGGTCTATATTTTGGGCATCATGACCCGTCTAGTGGTAAACCACTAGGATACTTTCAAGTTTTTATGCAGGAGCAAAATCCATAATGGATTATGCATATCATAACTCCCAACGGCATGGCAGGTTTTCAGTAACAAGCAAAACAAACATGCTCGATGGCATGGCAGATAAGGTGTTCATGATATCCTATTACACGGTGTTTTAAATAGCCCAAATTGAATAATTGTTTCAAAGAGTGGCAGACTGCAACTGGTAAACCGGTCTTCGGTTTATGATTCCTCCTCTGGACAGTTTGAAGATTGAGGGTCATCTTGCGCGGTCGCATTCTCCTCATCCCTACCCAGTCGCTGGAAATCAATCGTTGACCAATCGATTCCAGTTAAGGCTTGAAAAACGGCCTCTTCATGGATAAGGTTGGAAGGGTCAATGTCAGGAGCGTAAGTATGCTTACGGATTAGCGGCACAAGATCTTCTACATTATGGATCACCGCGGGCTGTCTTTTCCATTCAGCATCACAAACCGGTTGAAAATGAGATATATCTGTGTCATCCGCCAATTTGCTTGCTATAGTCCGCATCTCTTTTGTCAGCCTTTGAAGGTCATCGTTGTTGAAGTTGGTGCCATCTTCCTTCATGCTGGGGTAGCCTTGGCCGATATCTGCCGGTTCAAGATCGGGAATCCACGCCTTGGCCCGGATTAGCGCGGTCAATGCACCTGACCTAGCGGCTGATCTCTTCCGCTCATCCAACCGGGTAGATAGCATGGCAAGCTTTTTGATGGTCTCTTTGATTAGCGTTGGCGGAGGCTTGTTATAAGCAGCAGTGCAAATGGCTCGCTGGGATTCAGAATACAACTGTTCTATCAAAGTGTAGGCCGCTTTGAGATTCAGCCACATATCGGAGCCCAGATGAGTAATGCGGGTCCCTGTCATGGTACCGCATTAGTAAACTGGATTTTGATAAGATGTTATGGATTGGAAAAACTTCAGATGCAAATACTTACCAAAAACAGTGGAGGTCGTGGCGTTAATCTGCCGTTTTAACCCGGTCAGTTCTTCAACCACCGGTTTTAGGGCTGCTTCTGCGTCTTCGGCCTTCTTTGTTAAACTGACCTTTTCTGTCTCCCAATCAGCACGGTCTTTGTTAAAGGTCTCTTTCAGCCTTTCCATGACGGCTAAGGCATTTGTCAACTCTTCTTTGGCCTTGGAAGCTTCTGCTTGCTTAGATTTGACGTTCTCCTGAAGGTCAGCGGTTTGAGCATCCCTTTTACTCAGCTCGGCCTGCAGAGGCAAGATATATCAACAATGAGATATGTATATTTGAAGTACCAAGCATATAACAAGTTATGCGCTTTGTACTTGGGGACTAATGCCTATTTGTTCTATCATTAAAATTTTATTTTCAAGTCTCAAGTACAATGCAAGCATTATCCTTGACACTTGGGGGCTAATGTACATCTGTTCAAATGGATGCATGGATTAAAGACCCGATTCACCTTGGAAATATAAACCGGCCCTTAGGGACTACACAGGCGAAAACTACAGGAATACAATAATCATGTCTGGTTTACTTCAACAGATCAGTTGGTATATGGAGGACATGTTTGCAAGAGTTAAAGTATTATAAAGTCCCGGTTTATGATTGCCATCATAAACCGGCCCTTGGGGGCTACTTGGGTTGATACTTGTGCTTTGGATTTAAGAAAGGAAAAGTGATGAAAATACCTCATAGCGTTCCTTCATCAGGTTCACCAAACCGGCTTCATAATCACGGTTTGAGTGCAGACGGTTTAGAAAACCAGAGTGGAGTTCTTAAGCGCTGAGATGGGCATAGCTTGACAAGTCGGTGCTCCATTTGCCTTTTTCCATGGCAGCATGCTCTTCCTTGGCACTATGTTTGGCCAAGATTACAGGATGGCCAGGAGAGGTGTGACCAATACCAGTAATGATAACCTCGCCTTCTTTGTCTCCAGCAGCCTTTTCTGGGGTTGATGGAGTGTCATTAGCTCTCACCGGACTAGAAGATCTGTCACCAGTCCAGATTGGATTTGCCGGTTCATCATTAGGCACAGCAGTATCAACTTCTGTTTGTTCATCAGTATTGTGATCTTGAGGGGGTGGTTCGTCAAAGGTAGCTTCGGTATTTGGACCCTTCGGTTCATCAGTCTGCTTCGGTTCAGTAACCACCTGGTCTTTGGGCGGATTATTCACCCGAGTCTTTTTACTAGGTCTAGCTTTGGCTCTAAACAAAACAAGATGCAAAGGTTAGCACATCATATAAAGTATGAAACATCAAAAGAAAGGGGTGAAGTACTTACCCAGCTATGGTTTTGAGAGGAGGGAGTTGTGTTGCTGTTGACTCGCCAGAAGATGAAGGAGGTGTCAGCTGATAATTCAAATCGGACGGATTAAGAGGTTGTCGGAAATAGCCTGGCTTGGGATAAGAAGTGTCAGAAGTGGGTGAGACCTCAGATCGGCGCTTTCGAATCGGGGTGTCTGGTAAACCAGTCGAAGTGACCTTTTGGCCGCTGTGCCGCGTTGTGCGGCGAGCCTCGTGCTGCTGCTTCTTCAAAATAAATGTTGGATCCAAGTGAGCAAGAGGATGAGAAAAGCTTACTTTCCGGACCGCTTGACGGATTTTTTTGTGTTGGCAGAGAGTCTGAACCGGAGGAAAGGATAATTACCTCTGCATCGTCAGCTTGGCTGCCCTCAGCGTCCTCCTAATAAGTATCATTGTCAATGAGATGCATGAAAAGTGAACCAAGTGAATCAAGTTCTACCTCAACTTTCGGTTCATCCGGGTCGTCATCCAGTTCCATACTGATGCATTCAGGTGCCTTCCGCTTTGTGGTTTTCTTGACGGCTTTTGTTTTAGGACGGGAAGGCTTTGCCGCTTTATCTTGAGGCTTCTTCTTCCAGAACGGATCATCACCCTATTTAAAAATAAGCAGAAGGGTATTCAAAGATTGGACAGTCTAAAGATATCAAGTGTAAAGCGGAAGAACAGTACTTACAGTAGGCGGTTTGTTTTTCGTGTAAAAAGGGTCTAATCCGGTTTGGCGGCAGACAACTTCTGACTCGTTCAATATTTTCTTGACAGCTTCAGTAACTTCTTCATCTGTTAGCTGAATATTGATATGACGTTGGGAGTCTTCTACTTCACCAGTATATTTGCACATTAAGCCGGAGCGGCGACTTAACGGCAAGATGCTCCAAGATATCCAACAACGGACAAAGTATACACCTGTTAAACCATTGGCCAAGAAGGCTCTTAGCTTGGCGAGTTGAGGTGCGTACGGGGCCCGTTCCTGGGCACTTAGGCATTGTGGAAGTGGATGAGTATTGGCAAGCCGGTGAGCACGGTAACCCGGCAGAGGATTCTCATCTTTAGGGGAGGTGTCTTTACAATAGAACCAAGTTTGATTCCATTTTTTGGGGTGACTGTGCAGCTTGGCATGAGTAAATTCAACCTCTTTTCTTTTTTGAATGGAGACGCCACTAAGTTCAGTATTAGGTCCGTCTACAAATTCAGTGTGTCGGTTCATATGGAAGAAATCCCGGAACAGGTCCACAGTTGGCTCTTCTTGTAGGTACACTTCACAGAAAACTTGAAAGTTGCATATATTGGATACCGAGTTGGGTCCAATATCTTGAGGGTGGAGTTGAAAGCTGGCAAGTATATCTCGGAAAAACTTTGATCCGGGCAGTTTGAAACCACAGCCTATGTGATCAACAAACACCATTACCTCACCTTGCTTAGGGGTGGGAGGATTTTACGGTCCAGGAACTCGCCAGCAGATCTCATTCTTCTTTGGTAAAGTGCCGATCTTGACCATTCCATTCAGTTGTTCCTCTATAACCCGGGAGAGAGCCCAATTGCAGGAATAAAACTGCTTGGCCATTGCACATGAAAAGCTGGAAAGAAATGCCGGTTTACAATTCATTCATAAGTGATACATAAACAAGACAAAGGAATCCTAGTATGTAAATTTGGTAAACCGGAGGCTGATACAATTATGAAAGACAAAGCGATAAGCGGAAATAGAGATATACGGCTATTATTAAACCGGAGTATGACAGTCGAGATAAAGGGATTGTCGGTTTACAAGGGGACTAATGGCATGTGATAGATTGCTTTTTACAAAGTTAAACCGTCCATATTAGTGTGAAGGGTACAGATCTAAAAATGGCTAAGCGAGAAAAAATAGATTTCGCAAAGATCACGTTAGCGTTTCGGATCTACCACAGGACAGGAAAGCAAAAAGATTTAGACCTAAAAAGGTTGGTCCCGAAGTGATTCACAAAAAGTCCAGATCGGTTTTTTATGCAAAGACAAGGAATGCTATGGCTACCACATGGAACACATCTGTGACGCCCCCGATTCAATCGTACACTAATCATGCACGCAAATGTGTACGATCAAGATCAGGGACTCACGGGAAGATATCACAACACAACTCTACGAATAAAATAAGTCATACAAGCATCATAATACAAGCCAGGGGCCTCGAGGGCTCGAATACAAGTGCTCGATCATAGACGAGTCAGCGGAAGCAACAATATCTGAGTACAGACATAAGTTAAACAAGTTGCCATAAGATGGCTAGCACAAACTGGGATACAGAGCGAAAGAGGCGCAGGCCTCCTGCCTGGGATCCTCCTAAACTACTCCAGGTCGTCGTCAGCGGGCAGCACGTAGTAGTAGGCACCTCCGGTGTAGTAGGGGTCGTCGTTGACGGTGGCGTCTGGCTCCTGGACTCCAGCATATGGTTGCGACAACCAGGTAGAAGGGAAAGGGGAAAAAGAGGGAGAAAAGCAACCGTGAGTACTCATCCAAAGTACTCGCAAGCAAGGGACTACACTACATATGCATGGGTATATGTGTAAGGAGGCCATATCAGTGGACTGAACTGCAGAATGCCGGAATAAGAGGGGGATAGCTAATCCTGTCGAAGACTACGCTTCTGGTAGCCTCCGTCTTGCAGCATGAAGTAGAGAGTAGATTGAAGTCCTCCAAGTAGCATCTCCAAGTAGCAACTTCAAGTAGCATCGCATAGCATAATCCTACCCGGCGATCCTCTCCTCGTCGCCCTGCGGAAAAGCGATCACCGGGTTGTCTGTGGAACTTGGAAGGGTGTGTTTTATTAAGTATCCGGTTCTAGTTGTCATAAGGTCAAGGTACAACTCCAAGTCGTCCTGTTACCGAAGATCACGGCTATTCGAATAGATTAACTTCCCTGCAGGGGTGCACCACATAGCCCAACACGCTCGATCCCATTTGGCCGGACACACTTTCCTGGGTCATGCCCGGCCTCGGAAGATCAACACGTCGCAGCCCCACCTAGGCTCAACAGAGAGGCCAGCACGCCGGTCTAAACCTAAGCGCACAGGGGTCTGGGCCCATCGCCCATAGCACACCTGCACGTTGCGTACGCGGCCGAAAGCAGAACTAGCCCCCTTAATACAAGAGCTGGCTTACGTTCCAATCCGGCGCGCGCCGCTCCGTCGCTGACGTCTGAAGTGCTTCGGCTGATACCACGACGTCGGGATACCCATAACTACTCCCACGTAGATGGTTAGTGCGTATAGGCTCGTAGCCAGACTCAGATCAAATACCAAGATCTCGTTAAGCGTGTTAAGTATCCGCGAACGCCGAACAGGGCCAGGCCCACCTGTCTCCTAGGTGGTCTCAACCTGCCCTGCTGCTCCGCCACAAGTAACAGTCGAGGGCCGTCGGGAACCCAGGCCCACCTCTACCGGGATGGAGCCACCTGTCCTTTCAGCCCCCTCGTCAGAATCACTTGCGGGTACTCAATGAGCTGACCCGACTTTAGTCACCATCTGAATAGTATGTATGTATGTATAGTATATACCCGTGATCACCTCCCAAGTGATCACGGCCCGATAGTATAGCAAGGCAGACTGATAAGAATGTAGGGCCAATGATGATAAACTAGCATCCTATACTAAGCATTTAGGATTGCAGGTAAGGTATCAACAGATGTAGCGACAACGTCATGCTATGCATCAGAATAGGATTAACGAAAGCAGTAACATGCTACACTATTCTAATGCAAGCAGTATAGAGGAGAATAGGCGATATCTGGTGATCAAAGGGGGGGCTTGCCTGGTTGCTCTGGCAAGAGAGAGGGGTCGTCAACTCCGTAGTCGGACTGGTCAGCAGCAGCGTCGGTCTCGTAGTCTACCGGAAAGGAGTAACGGAGGGGGAACACAATAAATAACAGAGCAATCAAATGTAACACAAAGCAAGACGCGGCAATACGTTGTGCTAGGGGTGTCCTAACGTAGGGATAGGCGATACCGGTGAAGGGGGAAACATCCGGGAAAGTATCCCCAGTGTTTCGCGTTTTCGGGCAGAGGAGCCGGAGAGGGGAAAGTTGCGAGTTCGATAGGTTAGGGGGGTGTGGCGGACGAACGGACCGCGTATCCGGATTCGTCTCGTCGTTCTGAGCAACTTTCATGTTGAAAATATTTTAATCCGAGTTACGGATTAAAAGATATGATTTTCTAAAGATTTAATCATTTTCTGATTTTAATTATTTATTTAACTTCAACATTATCCAAAACAGTGTTTGCTGACGTCATCATGACGTCAGCATGACGTCAGCAGTCAACAGAGATGTTGACTGGTCAACTAACGTGTGGGTCCCACTAGTCATTGACTGTTTAGTCTAATTAGTGTGTAACTAATCTAACTACTGTTTAATTAAACTAATTAGTTAGTTTAGGTTAATGTAATTATGATTAATTAACTTAATTAATTAATTAATTAAATTATTATTATTTATTTTATTTATTTTATATATTATTTTTAATTCCTTTTTTTTAACAAAACGTTCTCTGGGGACGTGGGGCCCCACTGGGCAGTGGCCCATAGGGCCAAACGGGCGCGGGCGGTGGATCAGGTGCGGGGTGCCAGCACGCCCGCCCGCAGAGACGGGGGCTGTCCGCCTCCGGTGGAAGTGGCGAGGCCACGGCGAGTGGCCGGAGCGGCGGGAGCCAGAGGCGGAGACGAGCAACGCGCGGTGGTGCCGGAGCACAACCAGGGCGTGAGCAGGGCACGCGGCCCAGGCGCGGCGCGGGCGCAGCCACACATGGTGGCGGGCAAACACGGCGAGGCCGCGCACGGGCACGGGGCGACGCGTCCAGGGCGGAGCAGGGTCGGAGCGCGGACGGCGACCTACGGTGGGAGGCGGAGGGGGATTGGGCAAGGGGCTCACAGGGGAGGTCGCGTGCGAGCTCGAGGGGGGGGGGCGTGGAGGCGTCGGAGCAGCAAGTCGACGCGGTCGTCGTGTTGTTGGCCGACGCTGAGAAGCGACGATGATTCGACGATGGGGGGCACCGTGGCCTTGCGCTGGTGGGGTGGATGACGACCACGGGGCGCGGTGAGGCCCGAAGGCACCGGTGGTGGAGAGGTAGGGCGGGACGATGGCGTCGGCGAGCGGGGGCTCCAGGGAGGAGGCACCGTCATCGGGGGCGCGGGGTGGGGGCGCCGAGCGCTGGGCGCCAGTCGGGAGGAGGTGAGGATGGGGCGTGGGGAGGAGACGAGGAGGCGCCGGCATGGACGGGCGTAGGGATGAGGCGGCGAGGTCGGCCCCCCATGCCCCGATCCGATCTGGATCGGGGGAAGGCAGAGGAGGGGGGCGAGTGGGAGATCGTGGAGTGGGTTAGGGTTTGCGGGGTGGGGGATAAGGGGAGGAAGTGGGCCGGCTGGGCCTAGTGGGTCGAGGCCCCAAAGGGGGGGCGGTGGCTTGCGGGGCCGTAGCCCAGTGGGGGGGGGGGTTCTTTCCTCTTTTTTTTCTGTTTTCTTTTATTATTTCTCTTTTATTTCTTTACTGTTTTCATTTAAAGTTTCTATTATTTTCTTTTTATAAAATACCAAGTTAGCACCTAAATTAGTATTACTAATTAGGCCTCTGCCATAATTATTTTGGCACACTATTAATTTAGTTATATTACTATATCTTTATAAAAGGCATTAAAGTAATTGTTTTGCCCTAAGCTTTGGTTATTTTAGTGAAATTAAATATTATAAGAAATGTTGGTTTCTCCACCATTATTACCCGTGAACTATTCGTCACATTTAGAAAATTTTAGTTTTAATGTTTGAAAACTTTTGTTGTTTGTCTTTAATTTAAATTTGAATTTGAATCGGTTTCGAACTAACTCGAGATTAGCAATTATAATTCGAGGTGACATGGCATCATTAGCAGAGGTTCACTGCAGCTTAATTATCCGGGCGTCACAACATCAAGCTTAAGGTCTTTCATCTATGGACTGAAGAGGAACAGGGAAGAACAATGCTGGAGCTTCGATGAACTTTGATGAACATTGAAACCCTAGATAGATCTACAGAGGAGGAAAGGGGAAGACTTACAGCGGTTGTTGAAGCAGCGAAGATATGCCGCGACTCTCTGGTGCGATCAGGTCGATGCAGCGGCCAAAGGAGATGCAGAGGCGGAGCTCGGTGACGGTGGCGGCGCTCGGGTGTAGGGGCATCGCGAGGAGGAAGAAGAAGAGAAGAGATGGAGGGGAAAAAAGGAAATGACCCTCGGCCCTATTTATAAGGTGAAGGGGGGAGGTGACAGGCGCGAGAATCAAGGAGCCGGAATATTGATACCTAACAGGAGAGGTCGCCTCGATTGTTGGAGGCTCATTAAATGAAGGTGAGATGTATCATTTTTAATAAGAAGATGACATCATGGCGATTTATCATGATCCTGGAGTATGACGTCACGGCGGTTTACACAATCAAGGTGAAGATGCAAAGGAGGAATTTTTCTAAGTGTTGAAGATTGACATGAACAAGTTCAAATCAATCTGGGGCCCAATGTTGGGGATATTACTACTGGACGTAAACCGGCCAGGAGTAGTCGGATTAACTATGTGAAGATTAGAAGCCCATGAAGATGAAAGGATGATGGCGCTTTACGAAGGCCCAAGGCCCAAAGGCGAGTTAAGGCCTATAGATGTAAACCGGTTCTCTCATGTAACTTGTATTGTAAGTTAGAAGGAATAGAGACCGAGACGGACACGTTTATGATCCGGCCTCGGGACTTTGTAAACCGGCGGGCGTCAACCTCTGTATATAAAGGGACGACTCGACAGCGGTTTAAGGATGACAGACAACAACTCGAGAGCCAGGCAAAGCGGATTCGCTCACTAGTCATCGAAACCCTAGCAATACCAACACAACTAGACGTAGGCTTTTACCTTCATCGAAGGGGCCGAACTAGTATAAAAACCCTCGTGTCCCTTGTCCAGTTTAACCCCTTTAAGCTAACCCGTAGCGATGACTCCACGACTAAGTCCTTTCACGAGGACATCTGCCGTGACAAACCCACGACAGCCACGGTGGCCGGCAGTGGGGTGGTGGCCACGACGGCCACCTCCCGCCTTCGGGCCGCAGCGGCGGAGCGGGAGATGGTCCTAGCTTTCGACGGTGGTGTGGCGGCAACGGCGGCGGGCAACAGCTGCCGACGGGCACCGGCGGCGGAGCGTGTGGTGGGTGTTCCGCGCACACCAAACAGGGACGCCACACGCACTACACGACACTAGGGACTGCGCCGCCGCGGTGTAGCCTCCCAGCTGGAGCTGTCCTCTGATGAGGGCGAAGTGGCTGGGTGACGACGACGGGCCAGTGCCATTGGCGATTGTGGGAGAAGCAGACGAGATAAGCTACAGGGAGGGAGGGGAAAATGCGACGCAGGACTCGCCGGCCATGAGGGTTTTTATAGCAGGCCGACAACATTGGGATATTGGGGAATTTCACTGAGTTGGGAGGGAAGCTTGCACAGGAACCTGCAAGGTTGCATGGGAACGGGCTCACCGACGATTCATTGACGTCACCGTTTGGCCAAAAGAACGCCCCCGCGCGCTGCGCAAGCCTGCGCTGTAAGCCGTCTGCGGCAGCGGGGTGACAAGACGTGTGAGAGGAGGACGAGAGGACACGTACACATATAGTTAATAAAAAATGTTTGCGATTTAATTACCTACTATACCCCCGTCCTAGTTTATAAGTAGGATTTAACTAATAAAATACGAATGCATGTCGCCATAGATTATATCATTGGAGTCGTATTTGAACATAGTTTCTAGCTATACAATTTTTGTAACATGCATTAACACTTTTTTGGTTAAATTTAAGGTTATACACCAGCAAGCGTTTGCCCGCAACACACAAGACTTATTCCATCACAAACAGCTCTGATGGGTCAACTATCTGCCACGTATCGCACACACAACTCTAATCTGATTCGTGCTTGATGTCTCCGACATCGCTCGCACACTTTGTCTTCTTTGCCACGTATCACTGTGTCAGCACCCCGATTCCAAGTCACATCGATCTAGCCGGTAATACCTCATATCACTTTGCGGCCTCATGCACGGTATTCCCACGGGTGTCGCCTTACCATGGCCCGGGACCATTTGCGCCTTTTGGCTCACGTATATGATAGTGTCGCTAGTATCCATATGATAGAGAACCCGGGCCGACATGGCTAGTCGTGAACCCAAAGCGGCACCAACCTATGGGGACAGGCATACATGAATCACATCGAGCATGTCGGTCAGCAGCGTGTGAATCCGGGCTATAGCACTAGGCTACAGGACTCCGGGGAACCCAGGCTGTAGCAGGCTAGGCAGGACTCCGGATGTCACCGCGTGACATTTCCCCGAAGGGGCAGACATAGGAACGAAGTGAAACACATGCCGGCCAGTCAAGTGTCCTGAGCAGTAGTGCTGGGCTAGCAGGACTCCGGTGAACCGGGCTGTAGCGGACTACTATGGCTCATGGAAGCACTAGACTACATTTCCCCATAAGAGAGGCTGCCAAGGATAAACAACTAGATTGTTGGATCCCACACATACCAAGCATTTCAATCATACACACAATATGCTCGATATGTGTAAATACAACATGGCATCACAACATAACTCTGCGACTCAAATATTTATTCATTAGGCTCCGAGGAGCGAGATATTACAAACATGGGTCTCATGACCCAACAATCATAGCATACAAATCAAAGCACATGCGGAAGCTTAACATGTGTGAGTATAGACATCTACAAATGAAAAAGGCTAAGAAGCCTGACTATCTACCAGATCCTGCCGAGGGCACAAGATCGTAGCTGAGGTATCAAGCTAAACATCGAAGTCCACGCGAAACTACTAGCGAGACTGAAGTCTCTCTGCAAAACATAAATTAAGCAAATGTGAGTACAAAAGTACTCAGCAAGACTTACATCAGAACTAGCTACATATGCATCGGTATCAACAAGGGGGGGGGGGTGGAGTTTAACTGCAGCAAGCCAGCTTTGACTCGGTGGCTATCTTAAACTACGACTGTAAGTAACTCTTTTGAGGTGGCGCACACGAGTCCACATATTCACCATATCAATACACCACTATGGATCCACTCCCATCTCCCTACGAGAACGCCATCCATAGCACTCACGCTTATCTTGCGCATTTTAGAGTATCCACTTTCAATTGTCTATGAACTGTTATAGGCAACCCAGAAGTCCTTTACCACGGACACGACTATTCGAATAGATCATTTATAACCCTGCAGGGGTGTACTTCTTCACACATGCTCTCGCCACTTACCACCATGTACACGTCGTGTATCTCGGCAACCTTCAAGCGGAAGCCTGGCGAGGGAGTCGACCACGACCTGACTAACCACACAAGTCTCTAGTCTAGGTTTATCGCCTATTCGGGTTCCATCCGCGAGGAGATCTGGCCGGAGTTTCACTCACAGCTCCAAACGATGTGTGCAGGGTTCTCGAGACACCAAACGGGCGCCCGGTACACCGTGCCATGGTGTATCTACCACATCATAGCCCACCCCTAGGGTCAGCGCTACGCACGGCCGCCAACACATATCCTACAAACACCAGAAACTAGTTGCAACTCCTGGACAGAGGGCAAGGGCAGTTAATAAGTCGAGAGGGTCCATTGGTTTCGGGCCCAATGCGTGGTAGTAGCTGTTCATGGATCACCAACATAGAACTTAGTTCCTAAGAACGGTTTCAATGAGACAACCCACCATGTACTCCTACATGGCCTCTCACCGCTACCTTTACCAAACCGTGTTCACACACTTAGCTCTCAACAGTAGGACATGTTCACACACCTCCGATTCATCCCTGATGAATCAGACCCGACTCAACTCTAAGCAGTAGCAGGCATGACAAACAAGCATGAATGAGTAGGCACATCAGGGCTCAAACAACTCCTACTCATGCTAGTGGGTTTCATCTATTTACTGTGGCAATGACAGGTCATGAAGAGGAAAGGGGTTCAACTACCGCAGCATGTAATAGTTGAATCGTTGTTGTCCTAATGCAGTAAAAGAGAGCAGGAGTGAGAGAGTGGGATTGTATCGGAATGAACAAGGGGGTTTTGCTTGCCTGGCACTTCTAAAGATAATATAGCTGTTCATCAGTGTCATCGAACTCATTGTCGAAACCACGTCTATCGAGAGGGGACAACTTCGAGCAATAAAGAAGGAAACACAATCAATGCAATGCAACAATACGATGCATGCTCATGACATGGCAATATGCTGTTGATTAAACTAATGCAACTAGCAACCATATTAAATGAAGTTGGTTTGAACCCTAGGTTCAAATTCAAACCCCATATGTGCTTTCTTAAATGCCATTTAATTGAGTTGTCCTAAACAGAGGATATAAGTTGCTCTAACATGCATGCAAATGCCATAAACAGATTCTTTGGATTTTTTTGATCATTTTTCATATATAAATTATTTCATTTGGAGTTACGGTTTAATTTCTATGATTTTTAGAAGTTTTGGCTATTTTCTGGAATTTCCTGTAAAAGAATAAATCCAGTAAATGCTTTATTGCGTCAGCAATGCGTCAGTGTGACATCAGCTGGTCAACTGGGCGCCTCCAGGTCAAACCTGACCGGTAGGGCCCACTGGTCAGTAGTTAGTTAACTAACTAAAGTTAGTTAGTGTTAAACTAATGCTAATCCTAGTTTAGTTAATGGCATGGGGCCCACACATCAGTGAGAGAGAGAGAGAGGTCAAACCCCTGGTCAGACGGGGTCAAACCTGCCGGCGTTGAGTCGCCGGCGAGGCCGAGACGGCGGAGAGTGTTGGAAACGCTGCTCCAGCCACGGTTCGATGCGCGGGTGGGTGCTACGGGTAGCTGGCGGTGTGGCGCATCCAACGGTGGCATTGGTTGGAGCTGAGGTGGCCAAAGCTAATGGCGGCGAGCTCTTTTGCGGCCGCCGGAGTTCGGCCATGTATGGGGTTGGGGCTGCGGCGTGCAAACGCGCGAACTGAGGTGCTAGCGACGCACTACGCAGTGCGGTAAGCATGTTAGGTAGCACAGAATGACCAAACGGTCGCCGGAGCGACGCCGGCGACAAGCTCGAGCGGAGGCGAACTTCGGCCATGGTGGAACTATGGCCTAGAGGGTGCAAACGCATGGGGAAGAAGAGCGGTTCGAAGTAGAATCTCACAGCGGGGTCGGGGAGCAGGTCAGCAGCTCGGGGGAGGCATCAACGGCGGCAAATCGACGGCGGTTATCCTCGGTGGCCGAGGAGGGGAACGGCGGAGCTGGCGGCAACCAGGGCTTCTGGTGCCTTCCGCCTTGGTGAGGAGGAAGAGGGGAACGAGGCGGGGCTTCTTGGCGCGTCGGCGAGGCGTGGGGTGGCCGGTGGCCGTGGTAGAGCACGGTGGCGCCCTTTGGTGCGCTCGGGAAGAGAGGGAGAGGGAGCAGAGGAGGGGAGGAGCTGTGGGCGTGAGAGAGAGAGGTCGGGGGGGAGGGGCGTGGCGACGCATGGAGGCGTCCAGGGCATCAGGGATGCAGGCAGCCAGGAAGGAGGTGGCTCGGGCGCGTGTGCGCGCGCGGCGAGCACACGCTCTGCCTACTGGCCTAGGGAGGAAGACGACATGGGAGGTGGAGGTGGGCTGGGCCGGCACAGGGCCAGGCCAGGTGGGCTGCACTGTGCTGGGCCTCACGGTTGTGGGTAAGCGCCAGGTAAAACCTTTCTCTCTCATTTCTATTTTCTATTTTAGTTATTGTTTTCTATTTGTTTCAATCTGTTTTGATTTAGTTCAAGCACTAAATCATTTTTGTTTCTTCTAATAATTTTTGCAGGGACTGAAAGGAATATTCTAAAGCCCCTCACAAAATAACAGAATTATTGAAGCATTAAATATATTTATAACATATATTTGCTCCAACTCAAATACAATATGAATTAATTCAAAAATCCATAAATGGCCAAGAAATATGCTCATCATTTTTGCAGAGGTTTTCACCTTTATCATAAATCATGAACATTTTCAAAGGGCATTTTGGGGTCTTTGAAAAGATTTAAGTTTGAACCTGGTTGAATTTCGTTTGCTGCTAGGGTTTATTATCCCCCATTTCAAGTTTAACTGAAATTTTAGACATGATGCAACACCAGATGCTAGCACTAAGCATTGCCAGAACTAGGGATGTGACATATTGTGTCGTCCTCTGCTCTCGTCCCTCGGCAAGCTCTGCTTGCTGTTAGGCGCCGCAGCGTGCTGTGCTCATGTCCGTCGGCGCACTCGGCTGGTGGACACCTTTTCCTTGAGGCGACCACGGAGCGCTCTGCTCGCGTCCCTCCGTGCGCGCTCTGCCAGCGGTTGGGCATGCGCACGATCACGTCGGGGGCTCCATATGCATGCGGTTGCACCGCGCGCGTTGCCACGCGGTGCAGTTATGTGCGGCATGATGGAGTTACGTGCTGCCAATTAGAATTGCCATCAGAGTCTGCCGATATTCCTGGCTGTCCGGCTTCCCCTTTAATTCCCGCGACCATTATAACCTTAGTCTCTTCAACCTTTCGATCGCGCCCCACAACACAACAAGCACACCCACGACGGCACATAGAGAGGGAATGTCCGGCGGTGCTCCAATGGAGTTCGGCGAGCATAGAGTGGAGACCCACGCGACAGAGACGGATCTCTAGGTGGTGTACACCATCGACCCGGCCGTGGTGGAGGACTACATTAACAACGTTAAGCAGTTGCTTGCTAGAGACAAGTACAAGGTGGTCGGCATCGACCTCGAGTACACCACTGGTCGTCCCGGCATAGATCAGAAGGTTGTCGTCGCCCAGTTGTGCGTGCGCCATCATGTCCTCATCTACCACTACTGCATGGCCACAGAGCCTTGCGACCGTTTCAACAGGTTTGTCAATAGCACCGACTACAAGTTCGCCACGGTGGATACCAAAGAAGATATAACAGTGCTTAGTGTTACGGGCTTGGCCTGCAAGAACCTTGTCGAAATCCGTGACCACTACAGGGTCTGGGGCAGCACGAAGCAGGACTCCCTGGTCGAACTTGCCTCGGCCATCATCGACCCCTACTATGAAAAGATGAAGCAAGATGCCCAGAGAACAAGTCCCGTATCCTGGCACAAGGCCTAGATGCGGCAACTGGATGAACCTCACCCCAGGTTCGCGGCCAAGAGCATGTACACATGTGTGACGCCCCGAGACCGATGTGCCAGGTGTCCTCCAGTTATTCGCTGTTGTTGCCTTGTCATTGTTTGCGTGTCATGCATTGCATATCATGTCATCATGTGCATTTCATTTGCATACGTGTTCGTCTCATGCATCCGAGCATTTTCCCCGTTGTCCGTTTTGTATCGGGCGCTCCTATGTCACCCGGTGTCCTTTCCTACCTCCTTTTGTGTGCGGGTGTTATACGTTTTCAGATTGGACCGAGACTTGTCATGCGGCCTTGGTTTACTACCGGTAGACCGCCTGTCAAGTTTCGTACCATTTGGACTTCGTTTGATACTCCAACGGTTAACCGAGGGACCGAAAAGGCCTCGTGTGTGTTGCAGTCTAACACCCCTCCAAAGTGGCCCAAAACCCACCAAAACCCTCTCCATCATCTAGAGCGTTCGATCACGATCGCGTGGCCGAAAACCGCACCTCATTTAGACTCTCCTAGCTCCCTCTACCTCTATAAATATATCCCTCCATTTCATTTTTGGGTCTTTTCCCCCGAAACCCTAGATCTCTCCTCTCCGCGCTACCGGACAAAAATCGGCCGGCCAGACACGTCCGCCCCGCTCCGCCCGGCCAACCATCGCCCGCCACATGTCACGCCGCCGTTCCTCCGCCGCCGCGGCCCGCGAGGCCCACGGCCGGCCCGCCCGCGCGCGCCTGGCCCGAGCCGCGCCCTGCCTGCCGTCCGACCCTGCCGCCACGGCGCGCTTCGCCGCCGCCGCCTTCACCCACCTCCCGACAGCGACAAGCTGCGCCGGAGCAAGCTCCCGCCATTTCACCGGAGCGCCGCGGCCATGCCCTCGCCGCGCCGCCGCCGGGGCCATCCGGAGCCGCCCTGCCTCGCCTCCGTTCGGTCTGGGCCGGCGCCGCCAAGATCCGGCGAGCTCCTCCTCTGCCCAGAGCTCCCGCCGCTGCCCCTGCCTTCTCCTGTGCGGATCCGGCGAGATCCGCCGCTGCCGCCTCGGTTCGCGCGCTGCCCAAACCCTAGATCTAGAGGTGGTAATTTCTTCTAAGTCCCCGAGTTTTCCAGTTTCAAATGCCCATGTTCATCATGTCATAATTCATCATATGTGGCTCCATTTTGCGCGTGTAGCATATCAAAATGTTCGTCTCAGAGAGAAAATCATTTCATCTCATTGCATCATTTTCATTTGAGCTCATCTTGATGCCCGAAATACTGTTGGAAGAGAGCTATTTGAGTTAATTGTCAGATCTGCTGCGCCAAATAGCTATTTGTCATTTTTGCCATGATTATTGTGTGCATGATATGCTCCTGAGCTCTTCATGTGTTTTGTTATATGCCATGTCATCTTTATAGAGGTGCTATCCATGTATTTTTGTGATGTGTGTGGTGACTAGCACAAGCTTGCAAAGTGGTGCATTCGTTAATGCTGATTTCAGGGACTTAGAATATCTCTAAGCCCTTGATCTGTTTTTATCAATATGCTATATGTTCATGTTGTTTCCTAGTGATCCGTGCCTCTTTTGAGGATGATCATTAAGGATGTTTTGTTAATATTGTGGTGCTCTATCCATCCGTGTCTTTGTTTGCATTTAGGGAGCGCCCTAGCTTGAGTCAATCGAGCTCTACTTTTGCTATTTCGTGAATCTGGGCAGATTGTCTACTTGTTAGCGATTTTGCCGAGGATGTTGTTGTTGATCCGTGCATGCTATGTTGTTGTTCTTGACATGTCTAGCTTATATAATGTGTATTATTGATGGGTGTATGCTTAGTTTATCATGCCTTGCTCTGTACTGAGTGCATCAAGCTCGTAAACATGCCTACTTGTTAACATATTTGCATGTTCCAGGTTTTCTCTAAGTCTGTGATCTGAGTATGTTTTTGCCATGTTCACATGCTTGCCATTGTATTTTCTGATCCCTTTTGGCTCAAGGTCACTAAGAGACTTTTGTTAAGCTCTTTGAGTAGCTCCATGTTATGTCTTGCTTTTCCATGTTAAGTTCCCGTATCATATAGATTTCTTGCTCCAAAGTGTGCTACCTGATCTGAAATTCCGGACTAGTGTTAATTTCACTAAGTCTGAAACCTGTTTACCAATTGTACTTTTGCCATGCTTGTTTGAACCTGTTAATGGATGAATTGGCCGTAGTTCAGTGTTCCTCTTTTGTCAAGCATCTTGAGTGGATCCCTTCCATGCCTTTTGTTGCCATGTTTGAGTGCTGTAGCATATTTATCTTGATGCATTTAGATGGCTACTTGGTGTTTATCGCAGACCGGTGCCATATTTGTTTTGCTTGCCATTTCCAAACAGTGCATCCGATTCCGGTGATCTTTATATCGATTTCAACCGAAATCACCTCACCTTTCCAGTCGCTCTCTTGGATTTCCAAGTTGAGGCCAGGTTCAATCATTCCTTTGCAAATCGTGCATATGCATCGCATACCGCATCCCGCATATCATACCATGTTCATGTGTTGGTTGTTTACAATGTTGTTTGCTTCTTTCCGGTGTGCTTCTTCGGGTTGGTACTGATAACGTCATGTGGTGAGGATTCGTTCGTCTACGTCCGTCTGTCTTCTTCATGGACTCGTTCTTCTTCCTTGCGGGATCTCAGGCAAGATGACCATACCCTCAAAATCACTTCTATCTTTACTTGCTAGTTGCTCGCTCTTTTGCTATGACTATGCTATGATACCTACCACTTGCTTATCATGCCTCCCATATTGATAAGCCAAGCCTCTAACCCACCTTGTCCTAGCAAACCGTTGTTTGGCTATGTTACCGCTTTGCTCAGCCCCTCTTATAGTGTTGTTAGTTGCAGGTGAAGATTGAAGTTTGTTCCTTGTTGGAACATGGAGATGTTGTTCCTTGTTGGAACATGTTTACTTGTTGGGATATCACAATATCTCTTATTTAATTAATGCATCTATATACTTGGAAAAGGGTGGAAGGCTCAGCCTTATGCCTGGTGTTTTGTTCCACTCTTGCCGCCCTAGTTTCCGTCATATCGGTGTTATGTTCCCGGATTTTGCGTTCCTTACGCGGTTGGGTTATAATGGGAACCCCTTGACAGTTCGCCTTGAATAAAACTCCTCCAGCAAGGCCCAACATTGGTTTTACCATTTGCCACCTAGCCTTTTTCTTTCCCTTGGGTCGGCCAGCCCAAGGGTCATCTTATTTTAACCCCCCCGGGCCAGTGCTTCTCTAAGTGTTGGTCCAACCCAGAGCACCGTGCGGGGCCGTCCCTTGGCAACTTGGGTTACGTTGGCTCCCGTACACTTAGCTTATCCGGTGTGCCCTGAGAACGAGATATGTGCAGCTCCTATCGGAATTTGTCGGCACAGTGGGTGGTCTTGCTGGACTTGTTTTATCATTGTCGAGGATGTCTTGTAACCGGGATTCCGAGCCTGATCGGGTCTTCCCGCTAGAAGGAATACCCTTCGTTGACCGTGAGAGCTTGTGATGGGCTAAGTTGGGACACCCCTGCAGGGATTTGAAGTTTCGAAAGCCGTGCCCGCGGTTATGGGCAGATGGGAATTTGTTAATGTCCGATTGTAGAAAACCTAAAGTTGACCTTAATTAAAATACATCAACCGTGTGTGTTACCGTGATGGTCTCTTTCCGGCGGAGTCCGGGAAGTGAACATGGTGTTGGAGTTATGCTTGACGTAGCTTGTTCTAGGATCACTTCTTGATCATAGTTCCTCGATCGTGCTTTGCCTTCTCTTCTCGCTCTCTTTTGCGTATGTTAGCCACCATATATGCTAGTCGCTTGCTGCAACTCCACCTTATACCTTTTACCCTTCCTATAAGCTTAAATAGTCCTGATCGCGAGGGTGTGAGATTGCTGAGTCCCCGTGACTCACAGATACTTCCAAAACCAGCTTGCAGGTGCCGTTGAACCGTGCAGATGACGCAACCAAGCTCAAGGAGGAGCTCGATGAAGATCTTGCCCTTTGTGTTGTTTCGTTGTAGTTGGTCAGTAGTGGAGCCCAGTTGGGGTCGATCGGGGATCTGTGTAGCATTTGGGGTAGTCTTCTTTTATTTTGGTTCCGTAGTCGGACCTTGATTGTATCTGGATGATGTAATGCTTTATTCATGTAATTGTGTGAAGTGGCGATTGTAAGCCAACTATGTATCTTTTCCCATATTGTATTACATGGGTTGTTTGCGAAGATTACCTCACTTGCGACATTGCTTTCAATGCGGTTATGCCTCTAAGTCATGCTTCGACACGTGGGAGATATAGCCGCATCGAGGGTGTTACAAGTTGGTATCAGAGCCTTCCCCGACCTTAGGAGCTCCCATTGCTTGATCGAATTAGCGGATGAGTTGAGTCTAGAAAAATGTTTTGAGTCATTTAGGAATTATATATCAGAGAGTTAGGACTTCTTTTTACTCCCCAGTCCCTTCATCGCTCTGGTGAGGCATCCTGACGTAGAGTTTTGACTCTTCTCTTCTCAAATTTCACTAAAAAAATTTAGGATCACGCGGGTATCTTGGAATCGTTCCGTTGGTCTTGTGACGAGAACATTGTTCTTGGTGCCTCCTGACATTTAGGGGTTGTGGCAGTGTCCCGGGGAGTTGAGCTCCGAGGTGTTGTCGTTACAATTTTATCGTTGTAGTTCTGGAATACCTGAGATTAGTTTCGCTGACATCGAAAATCTCTTTTATGTAGTTGTTAGTGAGATAACCTCGACGCCACCCAGTACTGGGGTGGGAGTTCGGGAGTATTGCCATAACTTGTATAACGGATGCTTTTCGAAGGTTGAGGTAGATGATTTCCGAAGTTTTCTCGGTTATGTGTTGAAGGATGGATACAGCTGGATGTAGGAATTGCTAGATTTGGGTGAGATATTATGCTTCCCCTGTATCCCGAACACCTAATTGCATAACTGGAAAGTTTTGGGAGTTTCATAGGTGGGAATTCAAGTAGCTCTTAGAATATTTTTCCGACAAATGTATGATATGAAATTGGGGTTCGACGTCTAGTGGTCCGCCTATTCACGGTTGGTTTTACAGTGGTCTCGTCGTGTCTTAAAGAGTCCTTGGCTATGCCGACTCGGGGACGCTTCATATGTCATGTGCACTGCCTTGTACATGATGGTGCTATACGATCGAGCTCGTGTAGGCCCCACCACGAAAACTTCGGATGAAATCTCTATCATATGTTTGTTTCGGCTTTTCTGCAAGCCAATCCTTTGTTTTTTGTTTTGAGTTGTGGTATTCGAGTTGCTTCGAAGTCAAATGTTGATTCCATACCTGTTCCTAAGCGGTGTTCTCATACTCTGTTGTGAATACCAATCCTTCATGATAATCGAGATTGTCATGCCAATTTCTTTTCACCGGCGTGTTTCTCTTCAAGTGGATCCGATCATTTCAACATCCGCAAGATTCAATTACAGTTCTTCTCAACGGTGTTTGCTTCATCCGTTCCAAGTTGTCTTTGTTTTCCCACCCTTTTTCTTCAAGGACTCAGATTCCTTATTCAACTATCCATTTTATTGATGAGAACCCAATCCATTCTTTCAGTCAATGTTCTTATCAAGGGATTCTAATGAAGATGCTCTTCAAGTCCAGCACTGCTCGTTTTCTTTCTTCTCCGGTGGATTCAAGTCAAGCTTTGTTGATCATATCCTTTCCTCGTTTCAAATGTCTTCTCTTGCCGGTGCACCTCTTAATCATCCATTTCTCGCTATTCAATTGTTCCAGAGTGCTCAAGGTATCTCGAAGATTCGTGTTTCCACTCTGCATTCGTTCAAGCTCTTTCGAGGATGTTATCTCAGTCAAGTCATTTAATTCAACTAGTGCATTCTCTCTTTTAAATTGTTCTACGATGTATCTTTTGAGTGGGCCCTAACCCACAGGTCTTTTCCCCAGGATCTTACCTGACTCTACTAATGTCCGGAGTTATTCTCATATTCATCTCAAAGTTTGACGTAAGAATGATTTATCATCAGTCAAATGCCTTTCTCCAAGATCGTTAAATTCTTTTCATCGTTGGCTCAGTATTTTCTCTTTTGATTCTTCCGGAGCATCTAAACAATTATTGGTGGTGTTTCTCGTCGTCATTCTTTGCATTTGAAACCGAAGAAGATTTTTCTCTCAATCTTGCTTCATTCTTTTCAAGATTCGTGATTCTAGCTTGTTGCCATCCTCTCATAATTGTATTCGATTGTGAGAATTCTTTTCACCCATCCGGAGCTATTCAAGAGTCTTCTCAGTTTGTTATCCGGAGTCCATCAATTCAGGTTTATTCATTCTCAGCTGTCAGTTATCATTCTTCAATTCTTATGGTGGTTCGTTCAAGAGTTCTTCTCCTTCGTTATCATACAGATTCATTCGTTGTTCCCAAATCCTACTGGTGGTTCGTTGAAAACCTTCCTCAAGTTTGCGCAATATCCATCTTAATCTTTTCTATGAGAATAAGTAGTTTGCCAAATCCGTTGCTTTTCATCAATCTAAATTGGTGAAGGATAAGCATAATGCAATACTTATTCTTGTCATCGAGTAAATTCAATTCTTTCCTTATTCTGGAGGCTCATCAAATTCTCGGTTTCTATTGTTTCTTTTCCGGAGTTCCAAGCTCTCTCAAATATATCGTCGCGAAGGTCCATCTAATCATTGCAAGGTTTCACCTTGTGTTTTTCATCTTCTCTTTCTTTTTCGTTATCCTTTTGTTACCGGAGTTCTTCATGAAGATTCTACATGATGGTTCATCAAGGATTTAATTCCTTCTCGAAGTGTTCATCAAGATTTCCCTTTGTTATGTCATTTTTTTGAGGTGGTGTTATGTCATTTTTGATAATTTGCCTTCGTGTTTCATGGATCACAAGTTGTCCAAGAGTGACATATTTAAATCCATCATTTTCTCTTCGCTCAAGTCATCTTTTCAACCCATCAATTTCTTCGAGCATGAGCTCTTCTCAATCCATCAATCTCTTCGTTGGAATTGTCTTGGGTTATATTTCACCTAAAGCCTTCCCTAAGGATTGTTGTTATATGGTGCTCATAAATGACCCAAGTTCTTCATCTATCCTCCCGGTGATATAGCGTTCTCATCTCCTTGTTCTTTTCTTGATTATCCATTTAACCGGAGTGTCGTGCCCTCTTTTCAAGTTCTATCACCTTATCCAGTTCTTATTCAATTCCTTTCTTTTTAATCGGAGTGCTGCCCGGAGTTGTTCTTCCTTGTTCCTCTTTGCTAATGGAGTACTTTCAACTTCATTTATCTTCGTGGTATTCTTTTCTCGGAATGGCTTAATCACTTCAAGGTTCGTGGTTTCACTCGTTTGTCAAAGAAGCAACTTAGTTTTACCTCTTCTCTTTCACTTCCGTTGTTCCTCCGGTGCCATTCTAGATCTCGGGACGACATCCTCTCGTAGTGGTGGAGTGTTGTGACGCCCCGAGACCGATGTGCCAGGTGTCCTCCAGTTATTTGCTGTTGTTGCCTTGTCATTGTTTGCGTGTCATGCATTGCATATCATGTCATCATGTGCATTTCATTTGCATACGTGTTCGTCTCATGCATCCGAGCATTTTCCCCATTGTCCGTTTTGTATCCGGCGCTCCTATGTCACCTGGTGTCCTTTCCTACCTCCTTTCGTGTGCGGGTGTTATACGTTTTCAGATTGGACTGAGACTTGTCATGCGGCCTTGGTTTACTACCGGTAGACCGCCTGTCAAGTTTCGTACCATTTGGACTTCGTTTGATACTCCAACGGTTAACCGAGGGACCGAAAAGGCCTCATGTGTGTTGCAGCCCAACACCCCTCCGAAGTGGCCCAAAACCCACCAAAACCCTCTCCATCATCTAGAGCGTTCGATCACGATTGCATGGCCGAAAACCAAACCTCATTTGGACTCTCCTAGCCCCCTCTACCTCTATAAATAGATCCCTCCATTTAATTTTCGGGTCTTTTCCCCCGAAACCCTAGGTCTCTCCTCTTCGCGCCGCCGGACGAAAATCGGCTGGCCGGACACGTCTGCCCCGCTTCGCCCGGCAACCATCGCCCGCCACATGTCAGGCCACCGTTCCTCTGCCGCCGCGGCCCACGGCCGGCCCGCCCGCGCGCGCGCCTGGCCCGAGCCGCGCCCCGCCTGCCGTTCGACCCTGCCGCCACGGCGCGCTTCGCCGCTGCCGCCTTCACCCACCTCCCGACGGCGACGAGCTCCACCGGAGCCGCTCCCGCCGTTTTGCCGGAGCGCCGCGGCCATACCCTCGCCGCGCCGCCGCCGGGGCCATCCGGAGCCGCCCTGCCTCGCCTCCGTTCGGTCTGGGCCGGCGCCGCCCAGATCCGGCGAGCTCCTCCTCTGCCCTGAGCTCCCGCCGCCGCCACTGCCTTCTCTAGCGCGGATCCGGCGAGATCCACCGCCGCCTCGGTTCACGCGCTGCCCAAACCCTAGATCTGGAGGTGGTAATTTCATCTAAGTCCCCGAGTTTTCCAGTTTCAAATGCCCATGTTCATCATGTCATAATTCATCATCCGTGGCTCCATTTTGCGCGTGTAGCATATCAAAATGTTCGTCTCAGAGAGCACATCATTTCATCTCATTGCATCATTTTCATTTGAGCTCATCTTGATGCCAGAAATGCTGTTGGAAGAGAGCTATTTGAGTTAATTGTCAGATCTGCTGCACCAAATAGCTATTTGTCATTTTTTGCCATGATTATTATGTGCATGATATGCTCCTGAGCTCTTCATGTGTTTTGTTATATGCCATGTCATCTTTACAGAGGTGCTATTCATGTATTTTTGTGATGTGTGTGGTGACTAGCACAAACTTGCAAAGTGGTGCATTCGTTAATGCTGATTTCAGGGACTTAGAATTTCTCTAAGCCCTTGATCTGTTTTTATCAATATGCTATATGTTCATGTTGTTTCCTAGTGATCCGTGCCTCTTTTGAGGATGATCAGTAAAGATGTTTTGTTAATATTGTGGTGCTCTATCCATCCATGTCTTTGTTTGCATTTATGGAGCGCCCTAGCTTGAGTCAATCGAGCTCTACTTTTGCTATTTTGTGAATCTGGGCAGATTGTCTACTTGTTAGCGATTTTGCCGAGGATGTTGTTGTTGATCCGTGCATGCTATGTTGTTGTTCTTGCCATGTCTAGCTTATATAATGTGTATTATTGATGGGTGTATGCTTAGTTTGTCATGCCTTGCTCTGTAGTGAGTGCATCAAGCTCATAAACATGCCAACTTGTTAACATATTTGCATGTTCCAGTTTTTCTCTAAGTCTGTGATCTGAGTATGTTTTTGCCATGTTCACATGCTTGCCATTGTATTTTCTGATCCCTTTTGGCTCAAGGTCACTAAGGGACTTTTGTTAAGCTCTTTGAGTAGCTCCATGTCATGTCTTGCTTTGCCATGTTAAGTTCCTGTAGAATATAGATTTCTTGCTCCAAAGTGTGCTACCTTATCTGAAATTCCAGACTAGTGTTAATTTCACTAAGTCTGAAACCTGTTTACCAATTGCACTTTTGCCATGCTTGTTTGAACCTGTTAATGGATGAATTGGCCGTAGTTCAGTGTTCCTCTTTTGTCAAGCATCTCGAGTGGATCCCTGCCATGCCTTTTGTTGACATGTTTGAGTGTTGTAGCATATTTATCTTGATGCATTTAGATGGCTACTTGCTGTTTATCGCAGACCGGTGCCATATTTGTTTTGCTTGCCATTTCCAAACCGTGCATCCGATTCCGGTGATCTTTATATCGATTTCAACCGAAATCACCTCACCTTTCCAGTGGCACTCTTGGATTTCCATGTTGAGGCCAGGTTCAATCATTCCTTTGCAAATCGTGCATATGCATCGCATACCGCATCCCGCATATCATACCATGTTCATGTGTTGGTTGTTTACTATGTTGTTTGCTTCTTTCCGGTGTGCTTCTTCGGGTTGGTACCGATAACGCCGTGTGTTGAGGATTCGTTTTTCTACGTCCGTTTGTCTTCTTCATGGACTCGTTCTTCTTTCTTGCAGGATCTCAGGCAAGATGACCATACCCTCGAAATCACTTCTATCTTTACTTGCTAGTTGCTCGCTCTTTTGCTATGACTATGCTACGATACCTACTACTTGCTTATCATACCTCCCATATTGATAAGCCAAGCCTCTAACCCACCTTGTCCTAGCAAACCGTTGTTTGGCTATGTTACCGCTTTGCTCAGCCCCTCTTATAGCGTTGTTAGTTGCAGGTGAAGATTGAAGTTTGTTCCTTGTTGGAACATGGAGATGTTGTTCCTTGTTGGAACATGTTTACTTGTTGGGATATCACAGTATCTCTTATTTAATTAATGCATCTATATACTTGGAAAAGGGTGGAAGGCTCAGCCTTATGCCTGGTGTTTTGTTCCACTCTTGTCGCCCTAGTTTCCGTCATATCGGTGTTATGTTCCCGGATTTTGCATTCCTTACGCGGTTGGGTTATAATGGGAACCCCTTGACAGTTCGCCTTGAATAAAACTCCTCCAGCAAGGCCCAACATTGGTTTTACCATTTGCCACCTAGCCTTTTTCTTTCCCTTGGGTCAGCCAGCCCAAGGGTCATCTTATTTTAACCCCCCCGAGCCAGTGCTTCTCTAAGTGTTGGTCCAACCCAGAGCACCGTGCGGGGCCGTCCCTTGGCAACTTGGGTTACGTTGGCTCCCGTATGCTTAGCTTATCCGGTGTGCCCTGAGAACGAGATATGTGCAGCTCCTATCGGAATTTGTCGGCACAGTGGGTGGTCTTGCTGGACTTGTTTTATCATTGTCGAGGATGTCTTGTAACCGGGATTCCGAGCCTGATCGGGTCTTCCCGCTAGAAGGAATACCCTTCGTTGACCGTGAGAGCTTGTGATGGGCTAAGTTGGGACACCCCTGCAGGGATTTGAAGTTTCGAAAGCCGTGCCCGCGGTTATGGGCAGATGGGAATTTGTTAATGTCCGGTTGTAGAAAACCTAAAGTTGACCTTAATTAAAATACATCAACCGTGTGTGTTACCGTGATGGTCTCTTTCCGGCGGAGTCCGGGAAGTGAACATGGTGTTGGAGTTATGCTTGACATAGGTTGTTCTAGGATCACTTCTTGATCATAGTTCCTCGATCGTGCTTTGCCTTCTCTTCTCGCTCTCTTTTGCGTATGTCAGCCACCATATATGCTAGTCGCTTGCTGCAACTCTACCTTATACCTTTTACCCTTCCTATAAGCTTAAATAGCGTTGATCGCGAGGGTGTGAGATTGCTGAGTCCCCGTGACTCACAGATACTTCCAAAACCAGCTTGCAGGTGCCGTTGAACCGTGCAGATGACGCAACCAAGCTCAAGGAGGAGCTCGATGAAGATCTTGCCCTTTGTGTTGTTTCGTTCTAGTTGATCAGTAGTGGAGCCCAGTTGGGGTCGATCGGGGATCTGTGTAGCATTTGGGGTAGTCTTCTTTTATTTTGGTTCTGTAGTCGGACCTTGATTGTATCTAGATGATGTAATGCTTTATTCATGTAATTGTGTGAAGTGGCGATTGTAAGCCAGCTATGTATCTTTTCCCTTATTGTATTACATGGGTTGTTTGCGAAGATTACCTCACTTGCGACATTGCTTTCAATGCGGTTATGCCTCTAAGTCATGCTTCGACACGTGGGAGATATAGCCGCATCGAGGGCGTTACAACATGCTATGAGATGCACAGGCAGATCGTTGACATGAGGAAGTGCCTTGTTACCCAAATCGACAAGCCCGGATCGAGCCACAAGCAGAGCAAGCGTCACAAGAAGTAGATGATGATCAGATGATCGTTTATGCTAGTTAATCATGCATGTAATATATAGTTTACTTTATTGGTGTGTGTGGAAATGTCATGTGTTTAGTAGCCACCTATGTAATTATGCATGTAATAGTTTACTTTGGTGTGTGCAAATGCCATGGTTGTAGTGGCCACCTATGTAAGTGGATGTTTAATTTGGTTATGCAAGCATGTCCTTATAAGTGTGTGTGTGTGTGTGTGTGTGTGTGTGTGTGTGTGTGTGTATGTTGTTGTTCTGTATGCAATCCCATCGCACAACACACACCTCTTATTAGCAGCAACCATCTGTGTTATTATCGGTCTTCACACACATTTCTGATTACACACCTACTTGCCGCGTATCGCACACATCTTGTTAAGTTGAACCATTTCTGTTCTCATGTCTCAATGCAAATAGTTCATCCGAGTGAACCGCATACCATATATCGCACACACCTTGATCTAGCTGACGTTTCTTTTGTGTTGCCTAATCACAAACAGTTCATTCGAGTGATCCGTATGTCGTGTATCGCACATGCCTTCATCTGGCTGCCTGTTTCTTTTGTTCCTCCTCATCAGAAACAGTTAATTGAACTGAACCGTATGCCCTTCATCACACACGCAACTAAAACTTGAACCGTGTTTGATGCACCCATCATCAAAATGTTTTATTCATTCCTGACGGTTTTCATACAGCATCGTTTGCGATTATTGCATCGCACACAGTTTCTCAAAGGGTCTCTGATCATAGTGTCGCGTTAGCAGCATCCTGCAGTAGTGCCCATATAGCTTGCCGGGGGTTGCCCGGAACCCCTTCCGGTGACCCGATACGTACCTGGTACCCCCAGAACACTTCTGGTGTCCGAATACTATCCTCCTATATATGAATCTTTACCTCTCGACCATTTCTAGATTCCTCGTCATGTTCATGATCTCATCCGTGACTCCGAACAACATTCGGTCACCAAATCACATAACTCATATAATAAAAATCGTCATCGAACGTTAAGCGTGCGAACCCTATGGGTTTGAGAACTATTTAGACATGACCGAGACACCTCTCCGGTCAATAACCAATAGCGGAACCTGGATGCTCATATTGGTTCCTACATATTATACGAAGATCTTTATCGGTCAAACTGTAATGACAACATACGTTATTCCCATTCCCTTTGTCATCGGTATGTTACTTGCCCGAGATTTGATCGTCGTATCTTCATACCTAGTTCAATCTCGTTACCGGCAAGTCTCTTTACTCGTTCTGTAATACATCATCCCGCAACTAACTCATTAGTCACATTGCTTGCAAGGCTTATTATGATGTGCATTACCGAGAGGGCCCAGAGATACCCCTCCGGTACTCGGAGTGACTAATCCTAAGCTCAATCTATGCCAACCCAACAAACACCTTCGGAGATACCTATAGAGCATCTTTATAATCACCCAGTTGCGTTGTGACGTTTGATAGCACACAAGGCATTCCTCCGGTAGGGGGGGTTGCATAATCTCATAGTCAAAGGAATATGTACATGACATGAAGAAAGCAATAGCAATAAAACTGAATAATCAATATGCTAAGCTAACGGATGGGTCTTGTCCATCACATCATTCTCCTAATGATGTGATCTTGTTCATCAAATGACAACACATGTCTATTGATACGTCTCCAACGTATCTATAATTTATGAAGTATTCATGCCATGTTTACAACAATTTTATATGGTTTTGGTATGATTTGCATGGAACTAACCTGGACTGACACTGTTTTCAGCAGAACTACCGTGGTATTGTTTTTTGTGCAGAAATGAAAGTTCTCCAAACGAGCTCAAACTGTTTGACGATTTTTTTTGGAACAAAAGAGACACCCGAAGCTTTGTGGAAGGACCAGAAGGTGAAGGAGTAGGGAACAAGACACCGGGGCGTGCCTGGGTCCTTGTCCGTGCCCCGGTGGATTGTGCTCACCTCGAGGCCCATCTTCATGTGAAACAAATGCCAAAAAATCCTATAAATCGAGAAACCATTAGAAATAACCCTAGATCAGAAGTTCCGCCGCCGCAAGGCTCTGTAGCCACCAAAAACCAATCTAGACCCCGTTCCGGCACCCTACTGGAGGGGGGAATCATCTCTGGTGGTCATCTTCACCATCCCGGCGGCCACCACGATGAGGAGGGAGTAGTCCACCCTCGGGGCTGAGGGTTTGTACCGATAGCTATGTGTTTAATCTCTCTCTCTCTCTCCCATGTTCTTGAGATTTCACGATCTTGATGTATCGCTGGCTTTCTTAGTATAATCGGATCATATGGTGTTTTCCCCTCTCTATCTTGTTGTGATGAATTGAGTTTTTTCCTTTGAGATTTCGTTGTTATCGGATTGAATACTTTTATGGATTTGAGAGCACTTGATATATGTCTTCCATATGAATACTCATGGTGACAATGGGGTATCTTATTGATTCACTTGATATATGTTTTGGCATTCAACTTGCGGATTCCTGCAGTGACATTGGGGTAATCTATGCATATGGGTTGATGCACGTTCTCGTCTTTTGTTTCTTCGGTAGAAATCTTGGGGCACTCTTTGAAGTTCTTTGTGTTGGATTGAGTATTATGAATCTGAAATTATTTGGTGTTATTTTAGTACGAACTCTTGGATAGATCGATCAGAAAGAATAGCTTTGAGGTGGTTTCGTACCCTACAAATGATTTCTTCTTATGTTCTCTGCTAGATAGGAACTTTGGAGTGATTCTTCATCGCACTTTGAGGGGTGGTTATATGATCCAATTATATTAGCATTGTTGAGAGATTGCACTAGCAAAAGTATGACCTAGGCCTCACTTTCATGCATTGCAATACCGTTTTTGTGCCCGTTTACTATTTGCTACCTTGCTGTTTTTATTATTCAAATTATAAAAATATATTTCTACCATCAATATTACACTTTTATCACCATCTCTTCGCTGAACTAGTGCACCTATACAAATTACCATTGTATTTGGTGTGTTGGGGACACAAGAGACTTTTTATTATTTGGTTGCAGGGTTGTTTGAGAGGGACCATCTTCATCCTACACCTCCCACGGATTGATAAACCTTAGGTCATCCACTTGAAGGAAAATTTGCTACTGTCCTACAAAACTCTACGCTTGGAGGCCCAACACGAGTCTACAAGAATAAATTTAAGTAGTAGACATCATCTATGGTTAGGAAACTTAACCACCTTTGATTAACGAGCTAGTCTAGTAGAGGATTACTAGGGACACATTATTTTATCTATGTGTCCACACATGTATCAAGTTTCCGGTTAATGCAATTCTAGCATGAATAATAAACATTTATCATTATATAAAGAAAAGAACTTCATTATTGCCTCTAGGGCATATTTCCTTCAGTCTCCCACTTGCACTAGAGTCAATAATCTAGTTCACATCGCCATGTGATTTAACACCGACAGTTCACGTCATCATGTGATTAACACCCATAGTTCACATCCTCATGTGACCAACACCCAAAAGGTTTACTAGAGTCAATAATCTAGTTCACATCGCCATGTGATTAACACCCAAAGAGTACTAAGGTGTGATCATGCTTTGCTTGTGAGAGAGGCTTAGTCAACGGGTCTGCCACATTCAGATTTGTATGTATTTTGCAAATTTCTATGTCTACAATGCTCTGCACGGAGCTACTCTAGCTAATTGCTCCCACTTTCAATATGTATCCAGATTGAGACACTGAGTCATCTAGATCAGTGTCAAAGCTTGCATCGATGTAACCATTTATGACGAACTCTTTGTCACCTCCATAATCGAGAAACATTTCCTTAGTCCCCTTAGGTAACTAAGGATAATTTTGACTGTTGTCCAGTGATCTACTCCTGGATCACTATTGTACCCCCTTACCAAACTAATGGCAAGGTACACAATATGTTTGGTACACAGAATGGCTTACTTTATAGAACCTATGGCTGAGGCATAGGGAATTACATTCATTCTCTCTCTATCTTCTATTGTGGTCGGGCTTTGAGTCTTACTCCACTTCACACCTTGCAACACAGGCAAGAACCCATTCTTTGACTAGCCCATTTTGAACTTCTTCAAAATCTTGTCAAGGTATGTGTTTTGTGAAAGTTCTATTAAGCGCATCGATCTATCCCTATAGATCTTGATGGCCAATATATAAGTAGCTTCATCGAGCTCTTTCATTGAAAAAATCTTATTCAAGTATCCTTTTATGCTATCCAAGAATTCTATATCATTTCCAATCAACAATATGTCATCCGCATATACTATCAGAAATGCTACAGAGCTCCCACTCACTTTCTTGTAAATACAGGCTTCTCTGTAAGTCTGTATAAATCCATATGCTTTGATCACCTCATCAAAGCGTATATTCCAACTCCGAGATGCTTGCACTAAAGGAAATATGCCCTAAAGGCAATAATAAAGTTGTTATTTATATTTCCTTATATCATGATAAATGTTTATTATTCATGCTAGAATTGTATTAACTGGAAACTTAGTGCATGTGTGAATACATAGACAAACAGAGTGTCACTAGTATGCCTCTACTTGACTAGCTCGTTGATCAAAGATGGTTAAGTTTCCTAGCCATAGACAAAGAGTTGTCATTTGATAAACGGGATCACATCATTAGAGAATGATGTGATTGACTTGACCCATCCGTTAGCTTAGCATGATGATCGTTTAGTTTACTACTATTGCTTTCTCCATAACTTATACATGTTCCTATGACTATGAGATCATCCAACTCCCGAATATCGTAGGAACACTTAGTGTGCTATCAAACGTCAGAACATAACTGGGTGACTATAAATATTCTCTACAGGAGTCTCCGATGGTGTTTGTTGAGTTGGCATAGATCAACATTAGGATTTGTCACTCCGAGTACCGGAGAGGTATCTTTGGGCCCTCTCGGTAATGTACATCACTATAAGACTTGTAAGCAATGTAACTAATGAGTTAGTTATGGGATGTAGCATTACAGAACGAGTAAAGAGACTTGCCGGTAACGAGATTGAACTAGTTATGATGATACCGATGATCGAATCTCGGGCAAGTAACATACCGATGACAAAGGGAACAACGTATGTTGTTGTGAGGTTTGACCGATGAATATCTTCGTAGAATATGTTGGAACCAATATGAGCATCCAGGTTCCGCTATTGGTTATTGACCGGAGATGAGTCTCGGTCATGTCTACATAGTTCTCGAACCCGTAGGGTCCGCACGCTTAACGTTCGGTGACGATCGGTATTATGAGTTTATGTGTTTTGATGTACCGAAGGTAGTTCGAAGTATCGGGTATGATCACGGACATGACGAGGAGTCTCGAAATGGTCGAGACGTAAAGATCGATATATTGGAAGCCTATGTTTGGACATCAGAATGGTTCCGGATGAGTTCGGGCATTTTTCGGAGTGTCGGGAGGTTACCGGAACCCCCCGAGGAGTCAATGGGCCTTAATGGGCCACAGTGGAAAGGAGGAGGAGGCGAGCAAGGTGGGGGAACCCCCAAGCCCAATCTGAATTGGGAGGGAGGGCCGGCCCCCCGTTTCCTTCTCTCCTTCTCCCCCTTCCTTCCCTCTCCTACTCCAACTAGGGTAGGGGGAATCCTACTCCCACCGGGAGTAGGACTCCCCCCTTGGTCGTGCCTATGAGGCAGGCCTTCTCCCCCTCCTCCACTCCTTTATATACGGGGGGGGCACACCATAGACACACAAGTTGATCATTGATCCCTTAGCTGTGTGTGGTGCCCCCCTCCACCATAATCCACCTTGGTCATATCGTAGCGATGCTTAGGTGAAGCCATGTTCCAGTTGCATCATCATCACTGTCATCACGCCATCGTGCTGACGAAGCTCTCCCTCGACACTCATATGGATCTAGAGTTCGTGGGACGTCACCGAGCTGAATGTGTGCAGATCGCGGAGGTGTCGTACCTTCGGTGCTAGGATCGGTCGGATCATGAAGACGTTCGAGTACATCAATCGCATTGTCATAATGCTTCCGCTTATGGTCTACGAGGGTACGTGGACAACACTCTTCCCGTCTTGTTTCTATGCATCACCATGATAGATCTTGCATGTGCGTAGGAATTTTTTTGAAATTACTGCGTTACCCAACAGTGGCATCCAAGCCAGGTCTATGCGTAGGTGTTATATGCACGAGTAGAACACAAAGGAGTTGTGGGTGTGGGTATAAACATATTGCTTGCCGTCAGTAGTTGATTCTTGATTCAGCGGTATTGTTGGATGAAGTGGCCCAGACCGACATTACGCGTACGCTTACGCGAGACTGGTTCTACCGACGTGCTTCGTACACAGGTGGCTAGTGGGTGTCTGTTTCTCCAGCTTTAGTTGAATTGGATTCAATGAACAGGGTTCTTTTTGAAGATCAAAAAGCAATCACTATACCGTGTTGTGGTTTTCGATGTGTAGGTAAGAACGGTTCTTGCTCAGCCCGTAGCACCCACGTAAAACTTGCAACAACAAAGTAGAGGACGTCTAACTTGTTTTTGCAAGGCATGTTGTGATGTGATATGGTCAAGACATGATGCTAAATTTTATTGTATGAGATGATCATGTTTTGTAATAGAGTTATCAGCAACTGGCAGGAGCCATATGGTTATCGCTTTATTGTATGAAATGCAACCGCCATGTAATTGCTTTACTTTATCACTAAGCGGTAGCGATAGTCGTAGGAGCAATAGTTGGCGAGACAACAATGATGCTTCGATGGAGATCAAGGTGTCAAGCCGGTGACGATGGTGATCATGATGGTGCTTTGGAGATGGAGATCAAAGGCACAAGATGATGATGGCCATATCATATTGATTGCATGTGATGTTTATCCTTTATGCATCTTATTTTGCTTAGTTTGGCGGTAGCATTATAAGATGATCTGTCACTAAATTTCAAGGTATAAGTGTTCTCCCTGAGTACGCACCGTTGCTACAGTTCGTCGTGCCGAGACACCACGTGATGATCGGGTGTGATAAGCTCTACGTTCACATACAACGGGTGCAAGCCAGTTTTGCACACGCAGAATACTCGGGTTGAACTTGACAAGCCTAGCATATGCAGATATGGCCTCGGAACATTGAGACCGAAAGGTTGAGCGTGAATCATATAGTAGATATGATCAACATAGTGATGTTCGCCATTGAAAACTACTCCATCTCACGTGATGATCGGACATGGTTTAGTTGATATGGATCACGTGATCACTTAGATGATTAGAGAGATGTCTATCTAAGTGGGAGTTCTTAAGTTATTTGATTAATTGAACTTTAATTTGTCATGAACTTAGTACCTGATAGTATTTTGCATGTCTATGTTGTTGTAGATAGATGGCCCGTGTTGTTGTTCCGTTGAATTTTAATGCGTTCCTAGAGAAAGCTAAGTTGAAAGATGATGGTAGCAACTACACGGACTGGGTCCATAACTTGAGGATTATCCTCATTGCTGCACAGAAGAATTACGTCCTAGAAGCATCGCTGGGTGACAAACCCGCTGCAAGAGCAACGCCAGATGTTATGAACACCTAGCACATCAAAGCTGATGACTACTTGATAGTTCTGTGTGCCATGCTTTACGGCTTAGAACCGGACTTCAACGATGTTTTGAACGTCATGAAGCATATGAGATGTTCCAGGAGTTGAAGTTAATATTTCAAGCAAATGCCCGGATTGAGAGATATGAAGTCTCCAATAAGTTCTACAGCTGCAAAATGGAGGAGAATAGTTCTGCCAATGAACATATACTCGGAATGTCTGGGTACCACAACCACTTGACTCAGCTGGGAGTTAATCTTCCTGATGATAGTGTCATTGCCAGAGTCCTTCAATCACTGCCACCAAGCTACAAGAGCTTCGTGATGAACTATAATATGCAAGGGATGGATAAGACTATTCCCGGGCTCTTCGCAATGCTAAAGGCTGCAGAGGTAGAAATCAAGAAGGAGCATCAAGTGTTGATGGTCAACAAGACCACTAGTTTCAAGAAAAAGGGTAAAGGGAAGAAGGGCAACTTCAAGAAGAACAGCAAGCCAGTTACTGCTCAAGTGAAGAAACCCAAGTCTGGACCTAAGCCTAAAACTGAGTGCTTCTACTACAAAGGGACTGGTCACTGGAAGCGGAACTGCCCCTAGTATTTCGCGGAGAAGAAGGATGCCAAAGTGAAAGGTATATTTGATATACATGTTGTTGATGTGTACCTTACTAATGCTCGCAGTAGTGCCTAGGTATTTGATACTGGTTCAGTTGCTAACATTTGCAACTCGAAACATGGGCTACGGATTAAGCGAAGATTGGCTAAGAACGAGGTGACGATGTGCGTGGGAAATGGTTCCAAAGTCGACGTGATCGCCGTCGCCACGCTACCTCTAAATCTACCTTCGGGATTAGTTTTAGACCTAAATAATTGTTATTTGGTGCCAGCGTTGTGCATGAACATTATATCTGGATCTTGTTTAATGCGAGACGGTTATTTAAATCAGAGAATAATGGTTGTTCCATTTATATGAGTAATATCTTTTATAGTCATGCACCCTTGACGAGTGGTCTATTTTTACTTAATCTTGATAGTAGTGATACACATGTTCATAGTATTGAAGCCAAAAGATGCAGAGTTGATAATGATAGTGCAACTTATTTGTGGCACTACCGTTTGGGTCATATTGGTGTAAAGCTCATGAAGAAACTCCATTCTGATGGACTTCTGGAATCACTTGATTATGAATCACTTGGTACTTGTGAACCATGCCTAATGGGCAAGATGACTAAAACTCCATTCTCCGGAACAATGGATCGAGCAACAGAGTTATAGGAAATCATACATACTGATGTATGTGGACCAATGAACATTGAGGCTCACGGCAGATATCGTTATTTTCTCACCTTCACAGATGATTTGAGCAGATGTGGGTATATCTACTTAATGAAACATAAGTCTGAAACATTTGAAAAGTTCAAAGAATTTCAGAGTGAAGTGGAAAATCATCGTAACAAGAAAATAAAGTTTCTACGATCCAATCGTGGAGGAGAAGATTTCAGTTACGAGTTTAGTCTCCATTTTAAACAATGCGGAATAGTTTCACAACTCACGCCACCCGGAACACCACAGCGTAATGGTGTGTCCGAACGTCGTAATCATACTTTACTAGATATGGTGCGATCTATGATGTCTCTTACCGGTTTACCGCTATCGTTTTGGGGTTACACTTTAGAGACGGCTACATTCATGTTAAATAGGGCACCATCTAAATCCGTTGAGACAACACCTTATGAACTGTGGTTTGGCAAGAAACTAAGTTGTCGTTTCTTAAAGTTTGGGGCTCTGATGCTTATGTGAAAAAGCTTCAACCTGATAAGCTCGAACCCAAATCGGAGAAATGTGTCTTCATAGGATACCCAAAGGAGACTGTTGGGTACACCTTCTATCATAGATCCGAAAGCAAGATATTTGTTGCTAAGAATGGATCCTTTCTAGAGAAGGAGTTTCTCTCGAAAGAAGTGAGTGGGACGAAAGTAGAACTTGATGAGGTAATTGTACCTGCTCCCTTATTGGAAAGTAGTTCATCACTGAAATCAGTTCCAGTGATTCCTACACCAGTAAGTAAGGAAGCTAATGATGATGATCATGAAACTTCTGATCAAGTTACTACCGAACCTCATAGGTCAACCAGAGTAAGATCCACACCAGAGTGGTATGATAATCCTGTTCTAGAGGTCATGTTACTTGACCATGACGAACCTACGAACTATGAGGAAGCGATGATGAGCCCAGATTCCGCAAAATGGCTTGAGGCCATGAAATCTGAGATGGGATCCATGTATGAGAACAAAGTGTGGACTTTGGTTGACTTGCCCGATGATCAGCAGGCCATAGAGAATAAATGGATCTTCAAGAAGAAGATTGACGCTGACGGTAATGTTATTGTCTATAAAGCTCGACTTGTTGCAAGAAGTTTTCGACAAGTTCAAGGAGTTGACTATGATGAGACCTACTCACCCGTAGCGATGCTTAAGTCCGTCTGAATCATGTTAGCAATTGACGCATTTTATGATTATGAAATTTGGCAAATGGATGTCAAAACTGCATTCCTTAATGGATATCTTAAAGAAGAGTTGTATATGATGCAACCAGAAGGTTTTGTCGATCCAAAAGGTGCTAACAAAGTGTGCAAGCTCCAACGATCCATTTATGGACTAGTGCAAGCCTCTCGGAGTTGGATTATATGATTTGATAGTGTGATCAAAGCATATGGTTTTATACAGACTTTGGAGAAGCTTGTATTTACAAGAAAGTGAGTGGGAGCTCTGTAGCATTTCTGATATTATATGCAGATGACATATTGTTGATCGGAAATGATACTGGATTTCTGAATAGCTTAAAATGATACTTGAATAAGAATTTTTCAATGAAAGACCTCGGCAAAGCTGCTTATACAGTGAGCATCAAGATCTATAGAGATAGATCAAGACGCTTAATTGGACTTTCACAAAGCACATACCTTGATAACATTTTGAAGAAGTTCAAAATGGATCAAGAAAAGAAGGGGTTCTTGCCTATATTACAAGGTGTGAAATTGAGTCAGACTCAATGCCCGACCATTGCAGAAGATAGAGAGAAAATGAAAGTCATTCCCTATGCTTCAGCCATAGGTTCTATCATGTATGCTATGTTGTGTACCAGACCTGATATGTGCCTTGCTATTAGTTTAGCCGGGAGGTACCAAAGTGATCCAGGAGCGGATCACTGGACAACGGTCAAGAATATCCTAAAATACCTGAAAAGGACTAAGAATATGTTTCTCGTTTATGGAGGTGACAAAGAGCTCGTCGTAAACGGTTACGTCGATGCAAGCTTTGACACTGATCCGGATGACTCGAAGTCACAAACCGGATACGTATTTTTATTAAATGGTGGAGCTGTCAGTTGGTGCATTTCGAAGCAGAGCGTCATGGTGGGATCTACATGTGAAGCAGAGTACATAGCTGCTTCGGAAGCAGCAAATGAAGGAGTCTGGATGAAGGAGTTCATATCCGATCTAAGTGTCATACCTAGTGCATCGGGTCCAATGAAAATCTTTGGTGACAATACTGGTGCAATTGCCTTGGCAAAGGAATCCAGATTTCACAAGAGAACCAAGCACATCAAGAGACGCTTCAATTCCATCCGTGATCAAGTCAAGGACAGAGACATAGAGATTTGCAAGATACATACGAATATGAATGTTGGAGACCCATTGACTAAGCCTCTCTCACAAGAAAAACATGATCAGCACCAAGACTCCATGGGTGTTAGAATCATCACAATGTAATCTAGATTATTGACTCTAGTGCAAGTGGGAGACTGAAGGAAATATGCCCTAGAGGCAATAATAAAGTTGTTATTTATATTTCCTTATACCATGATAAATGTTTATTATTCATGCTAGAATTGTATTAACCGGAAACTTAGTGCATGTGTGAATACATAGACAAACAGAGTGTCACTAGTATGCCTCTACTTGACTAACTCGTTGATCAAATATGGTTAAGTTTCTTAGCCATAGACAAAGAGTTGTCATTTGATAAACGGGATCACATCATTAGAGAATGATGTGATTGACTTGACCAATCCGTTAGCTTAGCATGATGATCGCTTAGTTTACTAATATTGCTTTCTCCATAACTTATACATGTTCCTATGACTATGAGATCATGCAACTCCCGAATAACGGAGGAACACTTAGTGTGCTATCAAACGTCACAACGTAACTAGGTGACTATAAAGATGCTCTGCAGGTGTCTCCGATGGTGTTTGTTGAGTTGGCATAGATCAATATTAGGATTTGTCACTCTGAGTATCGGAGAGGTATCTCTGGGCCCTCTCGGTAATGTACATTACTATAATCCTTGCAAGCAATGTAACTAATTAGTTAGTTACGGGATGTAGCATTACAGAATGAGTAAAGAGACTTGCCGGTAATGAGATTGAACTAGGTATGATGATACCGATGATCGAATCTCGGGCAAGTAACATACCGATGACAAAGGGAACAACGTATGTTGTTGTGCAGTTTGACCGATGAAGATCTTCGTAGAATATGTAGGAACCAATATGAGCATCCAGGTTCCGCTATTGGTTATTGACTGGAGATGAGTCTCAGTCATGTCTACATAGTTCTTGCACACTTTGTTAGCACCTTTAGGATCGACAAAACTTTCTGTTTGCATCATATACAACTCTTCTTTAAGAAATCCATTAAGGAATGCAGTTTTGACGTCCATTTTCCAGATTTCATAATCATAAAATGCGGCAATTGCTAACATGATTCGGACAGACTTAAGCATCGCTACGGGTGAGAAAGTCTCATCATAGTCAACTCCTTGAACTTGTCGAAAACCTTTTGCAACAAGTCAAGCTTTGTAGACGGTAACATTACCATCATCATTGGTCTTCTTCTTGAAGATCCATTTATTCTCTATGGCTTGCTGATCATCGGGCAAGTCAACCAAAGTCCATACTTTGTTCTCATACATGGATCCCATCTCATATTTCATGGCCTCAAGCCATTTTGTGGAATCTGGGCTCATCATCGCTTCCTCATAGTTCGTAGATTCGTCATGGTCTAGTAACATGACTTCCAAAACAGGATTACTGTACCACTCTAGAGCGGAGCATACTCTGGTTGACCTACGAGGTTCGGTAGTAACTTGATCTGAAGTTTCATGATCATCATCATTAGCTTCCTCTCTAGTTGCTGTAGGCATCACGAGAACGGTTTTCTGTGATGAGCTACTTTCCAATTCAAGAGAAGGTACAATTACCTCATCAAGTTCTACTTTCCTCCCACTCACTTCTTTCAAGATAAACTCCTTCTCTAGAAAGGATCCATTCTTAGCAACAAATATCTTGCCTTCGGATCTATGATAGAAGGTGTACCCAACAATTTCTTTTGGGTATCCTATGAAGATGCACTTTTCCGATTTAGGTTCGAGCTTATCAGGCTAAAGCTTTTCCACATAAGCATTGCAACCCCAAACTTTAAGAAACGTCAACTTAGGTTTCTTGCCAAACCACAGTTCATACGATGCCGTCTCAACGGATTTAGACGGTGCCCTATTTAACGTGAATGCAGCTGTCTCTAATGCATAACCCCAAAAAGATAGTGGTAAATTGGTAAGAGACATCATATATCACACCATATCTAATAAAGTACGGTTACGACGTTCGGACACACCATTACGCTGTGGTGTTCCAGGTGGCGTGAGTTGTGAAACTATTCCATATTGTTTTAAATGAAGACCAAACTCGTAACTCAAATATTCGCCTCCGAGATCAGATCGTAGAAACTTTATTTTCTTGTTACGATGATTCTCCACTTCACTCTGAAATTCTTTGAACTTTTCAAATGTTTCAGACTTGTGTTTCATTAAGTAGATATACTCATATCATTCAAATCATCTATGAAGGTCAGACAATAACGATACCCGCTGCGAGCCTCAACACTCATCGGACCGTATACATCAGTATGTATTATTTCCAATAAGTCATTTGCTCGCTGCATTGTTCCGGAGAATGGAGTTTTAGTCATCTTTCCCATGAGGCATGGTTCGCAAGTATCAAATGATTCATAATCAAGTGATTCCAAAAGTCCATCTGCATGGAGTTTCTTCATGCGCTTTATACCAACATGACCTAAATTGCAGTACCACAAGTATGTTGCAATATCATTATCAACTTTGCATCTTTTGGCATCAATATTATGAATATGTGTATCACTACGATCGAGATTCAATAAACCATTTACATTGGGTGTATGACCATAGAAGGTTTTATTCATCTAAACAGGACAACAATTATTCTTTGACTTAAATGAATAACCGTATTGCAATAAACATGATCCAATGATATTCATGCTCAACGCAAACACCAAATAACATTTATTTTAGATTCAACACTAATCCCGAAGGTAAAGGGACTGTGCAATGGTGATCTTATCAACCTTGTAATCACTTCCAACACACATCGTCACCTCGTCCTTAACTAGCATCTTTTCATTTTGTAACTCCTGTTTCGAGTTACAAATCTTAGCAATTGAATCGGTATCAAATACCCAGGGGCTACTATGAATAATAGTAAAGTACACATCAATAACATGTATATCAAATATACCTTTGTGCACTTTGCCATCTTCTTCTCCACCAAGTTTTTGGGGCAGTTCCGCTTCCAGTGACCATTTCCTTTGCAGTAGAAGCACTCAGTTTCAAGTTTGGGTCCAGACTTGGGCTTCTTCCCGGGAGTGGCAAGTTGCTTGCCATTCTTTTTTAAGTTCCACTTCTTACCCTTGCCCTTTTTCTTGAAACTAGTGGTCTTGTTAACCATCAACACTTGATGCTATTTCTTGATTTCTACCTTCACCGATTTCAGCATTGCGAAGAGCTTGGGAATCATTTTCGTCATCGCTTGAAAGGAAGACCCATTACTTCGATCGATTATATATTGAATCCCTTTTCTAAGCAATACCGCTCTGTTATTGGTCTGTTATATACTAAATACTAAACTAAATACTAAATGGATACAGATCAAAGGGGTATCCTTTGGCATTAGAAAATATTCATCTTGATAAGAAATTATCTATATGTTAAGATATCTCTAATAAGGGCTATAGCTCAGTTCGGTAGAGCAACTCGTTTACATGTGCGCCAATTATAGTTCATCACGAAGTTCTAGTAACTTGGTGATAGTGACTAGAGAACTATGTCAATCACTATTTTATCTGGAATATTAACTCCCACTTGATTCAATAAAATGTACTACCTAGACATTCTGAGTACATGCTCACTAGTTGAGATATTCTCCTCCATCTTGTAGGCAAAGTACTTGTCAGAGGTCTCATACCTCTTAACACGGGCATGAGTCTGAAATATCATTTTCAGCTCTTGGAACATCTCATATGCTCCACGGCATTCAAAACATTTTTGAAGTCCCGGTTCTAAGCCGTAAAGCATGGTGCACTAAACTATCAAGTAGTCATCATAACGAGCTTGTCAAATGTTCATAGTGTCTGCATCTGCCCTTGCAATAGGTCTGTCACCTAGTGGTGCATTAAAGACATAATTCTTCTGTGCAGCAATGAGGATAATCCTTAGATCACGGACCCAGTCCGCATCATTGCTACTATCATATTTCAACTTAGTTTTCTCTAGGAACATATCAAAAATAAAAAGGGGAGCTAAACACGAGCTATTGATCTACAACATAGATATGCTAATACTATCAAGACTAAGTTCATGATAAATTAAGTTCATTTAATCAAATTACTTAAGAACTCCCACTTAGATAGACATCCCTCAAGTCATCTAAATGATACGTGATCCAAATCAACTAAAGCATGTCCGATCATCACGTGAGATGCAGTAGTCTTCAATGGTGAACATCTCTATGTTGATCATATCTACTATGTGATTCACGTTTGAACTTTCGGTCTCCAGTGTTCTGAGGCCATGTCTGTACATGCTAGGCTCGTCAAGTTTAACTCGAGTATTCCGCATGTGCAAAACTATCTTGCACCCGTTGTATGTGAACGTAGAGCTTATCACACCCGATCATCATGTGGTGTCTCGGCACGACGAACTGTCGCAACAGTGCATACTCAGGGAGAACACTTATACCTTGAAATTTTAGTCAGAGGTCATCTTATAATTCTACCTCCGTACTAAGCAAAATAAGATGCATAAAACATAAACATCACGTGCAATCAAAATATGTGACATGATATGGCGATCATCATCTTGTGCCTTTGATCTCCAACTCCAAAGCACCGTCATGATTTCCATCGTCATCGGCTTGACACCTTGATCTCCATCGTAGCGTAGTTCTTGTCTTGCCAACTATTGCTCCTACAAGTATCTCTAACGCATGGTGATAAAGTAAAGCAATTACATGGCGATTGCATTTCATACAATAAAGCGACAACCATAAGGCTCCTGCCAGTTGCCGTTAACTTTTACAAAACATGATCATCACATACAATAACGTATATGACATCATGTCTTGACCATATCACATCACAACATGCCCTGCAAAAACAGGTTAGACGTCATCTACTTTGTTGTTGCAAGTTTCACGTGGCTGCTACGGGCTTCTAGTAAGAACCATTCTTACCTATGTATCAAAACCACAACGGTGTTTCTGAAGGAAATATGCCCTAGAGGCAATAATAAATTTGTTATTTATATTTCCTTATATCACGACTAATGTTTATTATTCATGCTAGAATTGTATTAATCGGAAACTTAGTACATGTGTGAATACATAGACAAAATGAGTGTCACTAGTATGCTTCTACTTGACTTGCTCGTTAATCAAAGATGGTTAAGTTTCCTAGCCATGGACAAGAGTTGTCATTTGATGAACGGGATCACATCATTCGAGAATGATGTGATTGACTTGACCCATCCGTTATCTTAGAACTTTGATCGTTTAGTTTACTACTATTGCTTTCTCCATAACTTATACATGTTCCTATGACTATGAGATTATGCAACTCCCGAATACCGGAGGAACACTTAGTGTGCTGTCAAATGTCACAATGCAACTGGGTGACTATAAAGATGCTCTACAAGTGTCTCTGATGGTGTTTGTTGAGTTGGCATAGATCAAAATTAGGATTTGTCACTCCGTGTCTCAGAGAGCTATCTCTGGGCCCTCTCGGTAATGCACATCACTATAAGCCTTGCAAGCAATGTAACTAATGACTTAGTTACGGGATGTTGCATTATGGAACGAGTAAAGAGACTTGCCGGTAACGAGATTGAACTAGGTATTGAGATACCGACGATCGAATCTCGGGCAAGTAACATGTCGATGACAAAGGGAACAACGTATGTTGTTATGCGGTTTGACTGATAAAGATCTTCGTAGAATATGTAGGAACCAATATGAGCATCCAAGTTCGGCTATTAGTTATTGACCAGAGATGAGTCACGGTCATGTCTACATAGTTCTTGATCCCGTAGGGTCCGCATGCTTAACGTTCGATGACGATCAGTATTATGAGTTTATATGTTTTGATGTACCGAAGGTTGTTCGGAGTCCCGGATGAGATCACAGATGTGACGAGGAGCCTCGAAATGGTCGAGACATAAAGATTGATATGTTGTAAGGCTATGTTTGGACATTGGAATGGTTCTGGGTGAGCTCGGGCATTTACTGGAGTAGCGGGGGGTTACCGGAACCCCCCGGGCAGTGTATGGGCCTTATTGGCCTTAGTGAGAGAGAGTAGGAGGCAGCCAAGGTGGAGGGCGCGCCCCCCAAGCCCAATCCGAATTGGGTGCCCCCTTTCCTTCCCTCTCTCTCCCCCTTCCTTCCTCTCCTACTCCAACTAGTGAAGGGGGAATCCTACTCCCACCGGGGGTAGGACTCCCCCCTTGGGCGCGCCATGAGAGGGCCGGCCCTCCCCCTCCTCCACTCCTTTATATACAGGGGAGGAGGCACCCCATAGACACACAAGTTGATTGTTTAGCCGTGTGCGGTGCCCCCCTCCATAGATTTCCACCTCGGTCATATCATTGTAGAGCTTAGGCGAAGCCCTGCGTCGGTAACTTCATCATCACCGTCATCACGTCTCGTGCTGAAGAAACTCTCCCTCGACCTCAGCTAGATCTAGAGTTTGTGGTACGTCTGAGCTGAACGTGTGCATATCACGGAGGTGTCGTACCTTCGTGTAGCTACCAGACCTCAAACAGTCTGATCTCTGTGCATCGGTGTCATCCCTGGATCGGTGATGCTGACACACACAGTACTTGAGGATTTATAACAGAGTAGAAATCACACACTTATTACATTGATTGTCTCAAAAGAGAACTTATTACAATAAATATGGCTGAAGGCCATCTAATACGATAACAACGGAAGGCTTGGAAGATAAAGTGAGTCCATCAACTCCAACGGCATCACTGAGTGAAATACCATGACCTAAGGCTCCTTACTCGTTGTCTGAAAAGTCTGCAACATGATACGTTGCAGCCCGAAGACGAGTCGGCACATGCAATATGATGGCAATGTAACACAAGAGAGTAATGAACAATGTAAAGCTATCACTACATGCATATATGGCTAGTGGAGGCTGTATGGTTAATAGGTTTTGTGAAAAGCCAATTTTTCCCTACTACAAAGGAATATATTTTATTTAGCTACAAAGTTGGTTGAAAAATATTGAGAAGGTAAACCCCCTCTCAATCCCAATTAAAAGTAATCATTAACCCAATCAAATTTATATTCAAGAGTGTTGAGATCCACATGATAATCCAAGAACTAGATACTCAAGATGTCCATAACCGGGGACACGGCTAACCATGATTAGTTTGTACACTCTGCAGAGGTTTGTGCACTTTTCTCCACAAGACTCGATCTCCTCCATTGGATTTCCCACACTACAAGGTGTTTGAGAAACGGATGACCGAGACACAGTCTTTCAGAAGCGTTAGCACCTTACGATGGGTAGATCGGTACACCTACATCCCCTACATCTGCTAGTCCACCACTGTAAGAGTTCACACGACTTAATCAACTATGCGAGAGCCCATAATGGCATGTGGCTGCACACGGAAGCTTCCATCATGAATAATCTTATGACCCCTTTGAGCCTGGGTGGCGGTCCATAGGAAAATCACACGGTACCCCGGAATTTCCAAAAAATACAGGCAATCACTGGGTTCCCCAGGTGCCTCAATCCACCCAGATGTGTATTAAAGTTGCCACCTTAAGTTGAACCATTAAGTAAACAATCTCACAATCTGTCATGGAATACACTCAAACCCAATCAACGTCTACGAACATAGCATGGCAATATAAGCATAACGTAGAAGTAACTCCCAGGGTTTGAGAGCACACAGGTGAATAGGTGCTACCTCATCTACTCCCCAATCGACAATTTATTCAGATCCTAACCATGCAAGTGTTTGAGGATTGATCTAATGCAATAAAACTGGGTAGTAAAGAGGTATGATCAAAGTGTTACTTGCCTTGTTGAATATCCGTGAAACCTAGAGACTCGATGTAGCACGCTTCGCACTCCGGGTACTCTATCGCAATCAAACAAGCATACAATAAGCAATCAAGCAAGGGCACGAGTAAAACTCGAATAAGAGACCTAACCAGAAATTTCAACTTAAGAACTCCGGTTTGCAAAAAGAATCAAATCAAACGGAGCAACGACACTCAAATTGCGAAAGAAACAAGCTTCATTTACTAATCTGGACTAAAGTGAAATTTTACAGTAGCAAAAACTTGTTTAAGTTGATTAAACGGAAAGAGGGTTTCGAGACAAAACTCTAGGCGCTTGAATCGCCTGATTCCGATAAAAGAGCAAAAAGTTATACTAAAACGAAAATCGGATCAGAAATCACGATCGAAAATAATCGCGGAAAATCTGAGAAAAAGAAAAACTGACGAACAGGCTAACGAATGAACGTTCGCTGTCTGTGGCTAAACGGTGAAAACCGTTCGTTAAAACGAACGTAAAAACGGGCGTTTGCTAAATAACTAAACCGAACATAAACCGAACCGGATCCAATAAAAAAGGATCTAGGGTTTAAAAACGGTTTTCTCACGAAAACTGAGGCGGCTACCTCGGGTCCGGCGGTGGTCCGGCGAGGCGGCGGGCTCTGGTGCGGCAGCGGCGGGGAGTCATTTTATCCTCTCTTTTATTTTTATAAAAGAAATATTCGATATTTCTCTATTTTGAGGAAGTCATTTTATCCTCTCTTTTATTTTTATAAAAGAAATATTCGAAGAGAAAATAATTAAAATCAAACGATCCTCTTTTCAAAATTTGCGAAAACGCGAATATGAAAATAATGAAATCCCCAACTCTCTCCGTATGTCCTTGAGTTGCGTAGAATTTCTAGGATACGCAAAAATGCAATAAAATATGATATGCAATGATGATCTAATGCATAACATTCCAAATTGAAAATTTGGGATGTTACAAACCTACCCCCCTTAAGATGAATCTCGCCCTCGAGATTCGGGTTGGCTAGAAAATAGATGTGGAAGGTCCTTGTGTAGGTCTTCTTCTCGTTCCCAGGTGGCTTCATCCTAGGTATGCTGGCTCCACTGAACTTTACAGAACTTGATAACTTTGTTGCGTGTAACTCGGCTGGCAAGCTCGAGAATCTTGACTGGCTTCTCCTCGTAAGTCAAGTCGCTATCCAACTGTATCGCTTCCAGTGGCACTGTATCTCTTAGAGGAATATCGGCCATCTTGAAAGAACATGTGGTGCCCCCATGTTTGGTTTTGGTAATTGATGACAATCTCTATGGGCTAATGGTTGCCTTGAGTTATATTTGAAGGTTTTGTCCATAGGCTTTTCTTGGACTACATGTGTTGGTTTCAAGGAGAGTTTGTGTCGACCAAGGTGCTATTCAAGGAATTACCTAAAGATTGGTCTTGTGAGAGGTTGATCAAGACTAAGTCAAAGAGTGAATCAAGTTGATCAACCCACAAAGCGTAGAAGATGTACCGAGAGGGATCAAGTGATCCCATGGTATGGTAAGCATTGTCAATTACGCTTTGTGTACTAACCCATGGTCTTCGTGAGGGTTCTTTGTGGGGTTAGGTTGCGGTGTGCAAGTTCAAGTGGAGCATCACGAAGAGATCAAATGCTTGGAGCTTGCCGTCCTTTGTGGTGACAATGGACTTGTGAAGATGTGCGGAAGAGTGGCTCACCCATAGTGGTGTATGGGGGAGCAATCAACTAGTCTTCATCGAGTCAACACAATCAAGAAAGGTTGCGGTGTGCAAGTTCAAGTGGAGCATCACAAAGAGATCAAATGCTTGAAGCTTGCCGTCCTTTGTGGTGACAATGGACTTGTGAAGATGTGCGGAAGAGTGGCTCACCCATAGTGGAGTATGGGGGAGCAATCAACTAGTCTTCATCGAGTCAACACAATCAAGAAAGGTGGTCCAACTTGAGGGAGTCAAGATCGTCATCATCTAGCTCAAGTGGACCATGTGAAAGGGAAAGGTTTTCCCTTGATAGGTTTTCTATTTTACCGGTCTCATGATGGTAGTTGGGAGACCGGGTTATAGGATCGATTGCCATACTATCAAGGGGGGGCTCTCGATGAGTAGCTTGATCGTATTGTTCGTTGAGAGCTCAAACCATTGCATCCTTGTATCATATTTCTTGGTTCTTGTTTGGTTCTCTTTGTGAGTCTTAGAGCTTATGGTCATCTTGATGACAAGCTCGAGTTCATTGAAAACGGAGTTCACATGCATCTTCTATGATGTTTTCTCTGTTGGAGGTTATGCTCGTTCTTCTCTGTTGGAGGTCTCACTTCTCTGTTGATGCTACTCGTCGTCTTGTTTCCAACAAGCTTGAGTTTGCTCAATTCGGAGCTCATATGCAGAAGTTATGGCAGTTCTTGTTTTCTTGAGTGTGGTTTTTGTCTGGTCCCAGCGGTAGTACCGCGAGCCCAAGCGGTAGTACCGCTTGGAGCTCTCAGCCGTAGTACCGCTGCAGTGCCGCTCTTCTACCGCCTCGATTTTGGGTCCTGCTCTTTTTGTGTCGGGTTTAGCCGTAGTTGCACGGCAGTAAGGCACGGTAGTATGGCCTAAGCGGTAGTACCGCTCTGGTCGGGCGGTAGTACCGTTTCTGCTTCACTGCCGCCATACTCTGCTCTGCCTGCCTCTTTTGGTCCTGTGTTCTGCTCCTCCAGCGGTAGTACCGCTGGGGTGAGCGGTAGTACCGCTTATATGTGGTACTACCGCCCCAAGGTTCATGTTTTGTTGCTCCTTTTCCCTATTTCTTCCGCCTGAGCGGTAGTACCGCTCGTGGAGCGGTAGTACCGCTCGTGTGCGGGCTGAGCACATAACAGTTGGATTTTCCCCCTCCTATAAAAGGGGATCTTCTTCCCTAATGAACCTTATCCTTTAAGCTCGTGTTCTTCCCCCATTGTTGACCTTCTTCGAGCTTGCTAACTCTCAATCCCTCCATGGTTTCTTGATAGTTTTTGAGGGAAAAGAGAGAGGAGATCAAGATCCACATTTCCACCAATCACTTTCTCCTCTGTGTGAAGGGAACCCCTTGGATCTAGATCTTGGAGTTCTTGGTGTTCTCCTTCTTGTTCTTCCTCTCATTTTCCTCCCTAGCATTAGTTGCTTTGAAGGGATTTGAGAGAGAAGGACTTGGGCACTACATGTGCCCTTGCCATTGCATTTGGTGCATTGGTTTGAGTTCTCCATGGTGATACGTGGAAGTGAAGTTTGAGAAGCTTATTACTCTTGGGTGTTTGGGCACCCTAGAGCTTGTTCCTCTTGGGTGCCTTGGTTCCCTAGATGGTTGGTGGTGTTCGGAGCTCAATCATTGTGGTGTAAAGCTCCGGGCAAGCGTCGGGGTCTCCAATTAGGTTGTGGAGATCTCCCTGAGCAATTTGACGGGTACCAGTGACCGCCCCCAAGGGTTGCCAAAGTGTACGGGTTCGGTGACCGCCCCCAAGGGTTTCCATTTGTACGGGTTTGGTGACTGCCGTCAAGGGTCCCTTAGTGGAATCACGGCATCTTGCATTGTGCGAGGGCATGAGGAGATTACGGTGGCCCTAGTGGCTTCTTGGGGAGCATTGTGCCTCCACACCGCTCCAAACGGAGATTAGCATCCGCAAGGGTTTGAACTTCGAGATACATCATCGTCTCCACGTGCCTCGGTTATCTCTTACCCGAGCCCTTTACTTATGCACTTTACTTTGTGATAGCCATATTGTTTCTTGTCATATATCTTGCTATCACTTAGTTGTTTATCTTGCTTAGCATAAGTTGTTGGTGCACATAGGTGAGCCTAGTTGTTGTAGGTTTTGTGCTTGTCAAATTAACCGCTAGGTTTATTCCGCATTTGTTCAAGCCTAAACCGTAATTATTTTAAAGCGCCTATTCACCCCCCCCCCCCTCTAGGCGACATCCATGATCTTTCACATCTCCGCGTGGCACTTCTTCAACTGAGAAACGTGGAACACATTGTGAACTCTTGTCAATCCTTCGGGCAATTCCAACTTGTAAGCAACTTCTCTCATACGTTCCAAAACTTTGTATGGTCCCACAAATCGTGGTGCTAACTTTCCCTTAACTCCAAAGAGCTTAACTCCTCGGAGTGGTGATACCCGAAGATACACTCTGTCTCCAACTTCGTAAGTTGTCTCCTTGCGTTTAGAATCCGCATAGCTCTTTTGCCTGGACTGGGCTACATTGAGTCTATCGCGAATCAACTTAACTTTCTCTTCTGATTCTTTAATCAAATCTGGTCCAAACAACTGTCGGTCTCCAACTTCATCCCATAACAACGGTGTTCTGCACCTCCTTCCGTACAATGCTTCAAAAGGGGCCATCTTCAAACTGGCTTGGTAACTATTTTCATATGAGAACTCAGCATAGGGAAAGTTGTCATCCCAACTAGATCCATAATCTAGTGCACAAGCTCTCAACATATCCTCCAGAATCTGGTTCACTCTCTCGGTCTGTCCATCTGTTTGCGGGTGAAAAGTTGTAATGAACTCCAGTCTGGTTCCCAAATTTTCATGCAACTGATTCCAGAACTTTGAGGTAAACTGGGTTCCTCTATCTGATACAATTGTCCTTGGAACTCCATGCAAACATACGATCATGGTCATGTATATCTTTGCCAACTTAGCACTGGTGTAAGTGGTCTTCACTGGGATGAAATGAGCTACTTTGGTCAAGCGATCAACTACAACCCATATCGAGTCATAGCCTGAACGAGTCCTGGGTAATCCCGTGATAAATCCATGTCTAGCTTATCCCAGTTCCATTCGGGTATCGGCAGTGGTTGCAGCAATCCTGCTGGCTTCTGATGCTTTGCCTTCACTCTCTGACATACATCACAAACTACTACATACTCCGCAATATCCTTCTTCATTCCGGTCCACCAGAATCTATCTTTCAGATCCAGGTACGTCTTGGTATTTCCTGGGTGAACCGAATATGGTGAGTCATGGGCCTCCTGCAAAATCAGCTTCCTGATCTCTTGATCATTTGGTACATATACGCGGTCCTCAAACCATAAGGTATCGTGCTCATCCTCACGAAATCCTTTAGCCTTTCCTTTGCTCATCCTTTCCTTTATCTCGGCGATCTCCTTGTCCATCTTCTGTGCCTCTGATCTTATCCATCAAAGTAGATTGAATCTCCAAAGTTCCTACATAACCTCTCGGAACTATCTCCAAATATAGCTCACGAAGGTCTTCTGCTAACTCCTTGGGTAACTCTCCGGTCATGAGTGTATTGACATGACTCTTGCGGCTCAATGCATCAGCTACTATGTTAGCCTTTCCGGGATGATAGTGCAACTTCATGTCATAATCCTTAATGAGTTCCAACCATCTCCTCTACTTGAGATTCAACTCCTTCTGTGTGAAGATATACTTCAAACTCTTGTGATCCGTGTATACCTCACAATGGTTTCCGATGAGAAAATGTCTCCAAGTCTTCAACACATGCACTACGGCTGCTAACTCCAAATCATGCGTAGCATAATTTAACTCATGGGTTTTAAGCTGTCGTGAGGCATATGAAACAACTCTTCCTTCCTGCATAAGCACTGCTCCAAGTCCTCGACGAGAGGCGTTGCAATACACTTCATAACCCTTGCGTTGATCTGGCAGAATCAACACTGGTGATGTAACCAAACGTTTCTTCAATTCCAGAAAACTGGCCTCACATTCCTCAGTCCATTTGAATTTGGTGTCCTTCTTTAACAACTCTGTCATAGGCTTTGCAATCTTCGAGAAATTCTTAATGAACCTCCGGTAGTATCCTGCGAGTCCAAGAAAACTCCAGATCTCTCCAACGGACGTGGGTGCCTCCCAATCTGTCACAGTGATGACTTTGTTGGGGTCTACTGCTATCCCTTCTCCGGATATAACATGTCCAAGGAATCCAACTTCCTTCAACCAAAACTCACACTTGTTGAACTTGGCATATAGCTGATGTTCTCTGAGCTTCCCAAGTACCAAACGCAAGTGCTCCTTATGCTCCCCTTCATTTTTCGAGTAGACCAGAATATCATCTATGAACACTATGATGAACTTATCCAAAAACTCCATGAACACTTTGTTCATCATGTTCATAAAGTAAGTAGGTGCGTTAGTCAAGCCAAATGACATAATGGTATACTCATATAGCCCGTACCTTGTGGTAAAAGCTGTCTTAGGTATATCCTGCTCTCGAATCTTCAACTGGTGGTAACCTGATCGTAGATCGATCTTGAAAAACACCTTAGCTCCTTGCAGCTGATCAAACAAATCATTGATCATCGGCAGTGGGTACTTGTTCTTGATCGTTAATTCATTCAATCCACGATAATCAACAACCAGCCTTAACGATCCATCCTTCTTTTCCACTAGAAGTACTGGTGATCCCCAAGGTGACGAACTTGGGCGAATATATCCTTTATCCAGTAACTCCTTAATCTGTTTCTTAATTTCCTCTAAATCCTGTGCGGGCATCCTGTACGGTCTCTTAGATATTGGCCCTGTGCCTGGCAAAAGCTCAATCAAAAACTCTATGTCTCTATCCGGTGGCATGCCTGGCAACTCTTCTGGAAATACATCCGGGAAATCCTTTACCACTGGTACTTCCTCCTGTACAACTCCTGTTAAGGAATTTACTTGAGTCCTAATTGGCAAATGCCGGGATACATACTTGATCCTTCTTCGTTCTGGGGTGGTGGGAAAAATCGACTTACTAGCGCAATCGATGTTTCCTCCATACATCGATAGCCAATCCATACCCAGAATCACATCCAAACCTCGCGACTCCAGAATTATCAGGTTTGAGGGGAAAACGTACCTATCTATGGCCAACGGTATCTGAAAACATCCTTGGCTTGCCATATACTCTGCTCCTGGCGAGCTCACTAACATAGGTGTACTAAGAACTTTGGTGGGCAGTTTATACTTATCCACAAATCCCCTTGATATGTATGAATGTGATGCACCAGTATCAAAAAGTATGACTGCAGTTAAAGACTTAACCAAAAACTTACCTATTACTGCATCTGGTTGGGCCTCAATCTCCTCCACGTTAACGTGGTTCACTTGTCCCCTGTTGAAAGGGTTGGGCTTTTTCCCAGAGCTTCCATTGTCGTTTCCGTTCTTAACTTCAAGACATTCATTGGCGTAATGTCCGGTCTTCTGGCACTTGTAGCAAGCAACATGGCTTAGATCTTTCTTGGCGGGCGTTGATGGGTTGGAACGGTTCTGTCCGTTGCTTCCTCCATTACCATTCTTGGAGCCACTATGGTTGTGAGAACTTCCTCCATTGTGAGTGTGGCCTCCATGGTTATGCACAAGTCCTCCCGAGTTCGGGGTGAAATGGGGTCGCTGCTGAGCTCCTGAATTATGCTTCCCTTGTCCATACTTCCTCTTGCGGTTATCAATCTACTGCTGCTTCCCTTCAATCATGAGAGCTTTATCTACCAACTGTTGGTAGTTATTAAAGGTTGCTACCATCAACTGCATGCTCAGCTCATCATTCAGTCCTTCCAAAAACTTCTCCTGCTTAGCTGCATCCGTAGCAACGTCATCTGGGGCATAACGGGCTAGCTTGCTAAAGTCATCCACATACTGGCTAACTGTGCGTCCTCCTTGGCGTAAGTTGCGAAACTCACGCTTCTTTATGGCCATAGCTCCTGCTAATACATGGGCAGTATGAAAAGCCTGCTGGAACTGGTCCCATGTATCAGTGGCTATAGGATAGGTGACAGTGTAATTCTCCCACCATGAGGCTGCTGGTCCATCCAATTGGTGCGCGGCAAAATGCACCCTCTCAGCATCTGTGCATCCTACAGTGGTTAACTCCCTTTCAATCCTGCGGAGCCAATCATCTACCACTATCGGCTCGGTGCTACTGGAAAACACCAATGGCTGCAACCTTAGAAAACGGGCTAAGTTGTCAACTGGTGGTGGTGGTGGTGGGTTGTTGTTGTTGTTGCCTTGGTTCTGAACTAACAACTGCATCAGGGTATTTTTCTGCTGGATCAACTGAGTGAGATCCAGTGGAAAGGTAAATCCGGGGTCATGTCTCAGAGGCATCTGAGGGTTTAGAGGGAAGAGAATAGAATAGAATAGAATGAGGTCTAGTGAGAAAACACTACCCATATGCACATGAGACAAACACAATAATATCACTCAATCAATCAAGCAAGGGCATACAATCGGTCTAGAACTTATCGTTACAAAGTGCTCGGACTATACTATATACATGGTAGATTACTACTACTGTTTTGGTGGTCAACTAGAAATACTGATCGGTCAAAGACTCCATGATATCTGCTTCAGCTTCATCTTCATAATCATCATCACTATCGTCGGGGTCCGAGTCAGTGTCGTCGATGATGATGTAGTCCTCAGAACGAATCTCCTTGGGTTCATCATCTTCTCCTCCTGGCGTGGGGTCTCCCATGAATACTCCTAGCTTCCTTTCCAGATCGTCACTCTTCTCCACTAGTACGACGATTTCCTCCTCATAATCTTTGCGAGTTACCTTGAATTCTTCCTCAAGCTCCATGATCCTTGTCATCGCCTTCTTCAGATCTATCATGCCTGCGCACATCTGGTTCTCCTGGCGATGAATGTGCTGGTTTAACTCCTGGATGAAAGCTGCATTTGATCTATCCTTCCTGGTGTTGATCATCTCCCATTGCTCATCTCGGCGCCCACAAATCTGGTAGATAGTATCCTTGAGATCCTTGTGGTAAACTTCTCCACTGCATCCCATGGTGATGTGGGCTGCCATACTCTTTCCTAGACTCCAGGTTGGTGCATCAAAGGAAAACTCTATGGCCTTAGTGACTGGCGTAAATGTCCTTCCTGGAACTTGAACTTGAATCATCAGCGCTCCTCTTCTGGTAAAGTGGCGTTGTAAGTCCCTGTGAAGCTTGGTATTCCTATGTTCAGGTACCTAGTGACTTCCTTCAAGTGTCGTCCAAAGGGTGTTTCTTCATCCGGTTGAGCAAACTTGTTCCTTGCATCCGCCATCCTAAAGAGTAGAAAATGGAGAGGAGTCAGAAATGAGAAGAGTGTAGTGATCTAGGGCTTTAGCTTAGTGGTCGTGTCCTACAGTCAGCGTGTACTCTGATACCATCTTGTAGTGACCAGACCTCAAATAGTCTGATCTCTGTGCATCAGTGTCATCCCTGGGTCGGTAATGCTGACACGCACAGTACTTGAGGATTTATAACAGAGTAGCAATCACACACTTATTACATGGAATGTCTCAAAAGAGAACTTATTACAATAAATATGGCTTAAGGCCATCTAATACGATAACAACAGAAGGCTTGGAAGATAAAGTGAGTCCATCAACTCCAACGGCATCACTGAGTGAAAGACCACGACCTAAGGCTCCTTACTCGTCGTCTGAAAAGTCTGCAACATGATACGTTGCAGCCCGAAGATGGGTCGGCACATGGAATATGCTGGCAATGTAACACAAGAGAGTAATGAACAATGTAAAGCTATCACTACATGCATATATGGCTGGAGGAGGCTGTATGGTTAATAGGTTTTGCGAAAGCCAATTTTTTCCTACTTCAAAGGAATATATTTTATTTAGCTACAAAGTTGGTTGAAAAATATTGAGAAGGTAAACCCCCTCTCAATCCCAATTAAAAGTAATCATTAACCCAATCAAATTTATATTGAAGAGTGTTGAGATCCACATGATAATCCAAGAACCAGATACTCAAGATGTCCATAACCGGGGACACGGCTAACCATGATTAGTTTGTACACTCTGCAGAGGTTTGTGCACTTTCCCCACAAGACTCGATCTCCTCCATTGGATTTCTCGCACTACAAGGTGTTTGAGAAACGAATGACCGAGACACAGTCTTTCAGAAGCGTTAGCACCTTACGATGGGTAGACCGGTACACCTACATCCCCTACATCTGCTAGTCCACCACTGTAAGAGTTCACATGACTTAATCAACTATGCCAGAGCCCATAATGGCATGTGGCTGCACACGGAAGTTTCCAGCATGAATAATCTTATGATCCCTTTGAGCCTGGGTGCCAGTCCATAGGAAAATCACACGGTTTTCGCAAAAATACATGCAATCACTGGGTTCCCCAGGTGCCTCAATCCACCCAGATGTGTATTAAAGTTCCCGCCTTAAGTTGAACCATTAAGTAAACAATCTCACAATCTGTCATGGAATACACTCAAACCCAATCCACGTCTACGACCATAGCATGGCAATATAAGCATAACGTAGAAGTAACTCCCAGGGTTTGATAGCAAACAGGTGAATAGGTACTACCTCATCTACTTCCCAACCCACAATTTATTCAGATCCTAACCATGCAAGTGTTTGAGGGTTGATCTAATGCAATAAAACTGGGTAGTAAAGAGGTATGATCAAAGTGTTACTTGCCTTGCTGATGATCCGTGAAACCTAGAGACTCGATGTAGCACGCTTCGCACTCCGGGTACTCTATCGCAATCAAACAAGCATACAATAAGCAATCAAGCAAGGGCACAGGTAAAACTCAAATAAGAGATCTAACAAGAAAGTTCAACTTGAGAACTCCGGTTTGCAAAAAGAATCAAATCAAACGGAGCAACGAAACTCAAACTGCGAAAGAAACAAGCTTCGTTTACTAATCTGGACCAAAGTCAAATTCTACAGTAGCAAAAACTTGTTTAAGTTGATTAAACGGAAAAAGGGTTTCGAGAAGAAACTCTAGGCGCTTGAATCGCCTGATTCCCACAAACGAGCAAAAATTTATACTAAAACGAAAATCGGATCAGAAATTGCGATCGAAAATAATCGCAGAAAATCCGAGAAAAGGAAAAACTGACAAACAGGCTAACGAACGAACATTCACTATCTGCGGCTAAACGGTGAAAACCGTTCGTTAAAACGAACGTAAAAACGGGCGTTCACTAAATAACTAAACCAAAAATAAACCGAACCAGATCTAATAAAAAAATGATCTAGGGTTTCAAAAAAACCAAACGGTTTTCTCATGAAAACCGAGGCGACTACCTCGGGTCCGGCGGTGGTCCGGCGAGGCGGCGCGGCAGCGGGGCGGCTGCGCGGGCGGCGGGGCAGCGCGGCGGCTAGGGTTTTGGGGCTCGGGCTGATGGGCCTCGGGGCTCGGCCGGCGCGACTTATAAAGCCTCCCCGGGCGGAGTCCCGCTCGGGTACGGCCCGGGGTCAGTTTGACTTTTTGTTAAATAATTCCAACGTGCAGAAAAAGAAAGAAAATAAATTCTAAACAGACTCCAAAAATCCCTAAATAAAATTTCCCCTTCCTCCAAAAATAAGCCGGACAAGGTGAACATTTATTTGGGCCTAAAATGCAATTTTGAAAAACACATTTTTTCCTAATTCAGATAAAATAACGATAAAACTCCGAATAAAATCTTATTTGATTTTAATATTAAATCTTCGATATTTCTCTATTTTGAGGAAGTCATTTTATCCTCTCTCTCTTTTATTTTTATAAAAGAAATATTCGAAGAGAAAATAATTGAAATCAAACGATCCTCTTTTCAAAATTTGCGAAAACGCGAATATGAAAATAATGAAATCCCCAACTCTCTCCGTAGGTCCTTGAGTTGCGTATAATTTCTAGGATCACGCCAAAATGCAATGAAATATGATATGCAATGATGATCTAATGCATAACATTCCAAATGTAAAATTTGGGATGTTACACTTTGGTACTAGGATCGGTCGGATCATGAAGACGTACGACTACATCAACCGTGTTATCATAACGCTTCCGCTTATGGTCTACGAGGGTATGTGGACAACACTCTCCCCTCTCATTGCTATGCATCACATAGATAGATCTTGCGTGTGCGTAGCAATATTTTTGAAATTACTGCGTTCCCAAACAGTGGTATCCGAGCCAGGTTTATGCATAGATGTTATATGCACGAGTAGAACACAAAGGAGTTGTGGGCATGGGTATATACATATTGCTTGTCGTCACTAGTTGATTCTTGATTCAGCGGTATTGTTGGATGAAGTGGCTCAGACCAACATTACGCGTACGCTTACGCGAGACTGGTTCTACCGACGTGCTTCGCACACAGGTGGCTAGTGGGTGTCTGTTTCTCTAACTTTAGTTGAATCGGATTCAATGAACAGGGTTCTTTCTGAAGATCTAAAAGCAATCACTATACCGTGTTGTGGTTTTTGATGCGTAGGTAAGAACGGTTCTTACTAAGCCCGTAGCAGCAACGTAAAACTTGCAACAACAAAGTAGAGGACGTCTAACTTGTTTTTTGCAGGGCATGTTGTGATGTGATATGGTCAAGATATGATGCTAAATTTTATTGTATGAGATGATCATGTTTTGTAACAGAGTTATCGGCAACTGGCAGGAGCCATATGGTTGTCGCTTTATTGTATGAAATGCAATTGCCTTACTTTATCACTAAGCGGTAGCGATAGTCGTAGAAGCAATAGTTGGCGAGACGACAACGATGCTTCGATGGAGATTAAGGTTTCAAGCCAGTGATCATGACGGTGCTTTGGAGATGGAGATAAAAGGCACAAGATGATGATGGCCACATCATATCACTTGTATTGATTGCATGTAATGTTTATCCTTTATGCATCTTATTTTGCTTAGTTCGATGGTAGCATTATAAGATGATCTCTCACTAAATGTCAAGGTATCACTACTAGGGAAAACCCTAGCAGTAGCACTGGTTTTGTGCTCACTAGTAGCGCGGGTAGGCGCGCTACTAATAAGGCGCTACAACTATTGCTTAGCAGTAACGCGTGCGCACGCGCTACTGCTAGGACAAATAGCTGCAGCGCTTGTTCACTCCCACGCTGCTGCTAATGTAACTACTGGCAGCGTGCTTTCTTTCCATCGCTACTAGTATTTTTTTTATTTTTTATTTTTAGTGTATTTATGCGCCATCGTACAAATATTGGTACAATACCAGTTATGAGGTTTACATCATTATGTCCATAACAGTGTGTCAAATGAAGGTGGATTAGGTTCAAGTGGAGGCAATATGTGATGCATGTCAAAATTATACTACTAATCCAAACTTAATCTAGTTTGGACTAGTAGTACTTTCGATGTGCACCACATGTTGCCTCCACTTGAATCTAATCCGCCAGCACAAGCTATTTAATCATCATCATAATCATTAGCACCAACAATATTTATTTAATCACCACTAACACTAGCTAATAATAATCATCAGTCATTACCACCAACACTAGCTATTTTATCATCATAGTAATAGTGTAGCACATCATCATCCTCAAACTCATTTCTAGCTAATCACTCCTGCTGCTCTCTCTTAGGTAAAACAACATAAAACATGTGTAGCTCTCCTCCTTGATCAAGTTGGAGCATGCAGATGAACCTGTCTCCTAATTTTGGGTAGCACATTTGTTTGCTGCCCCCTAGTACTTGTCTGAGCTCCCCCATCACATATCTGGTCCAGTCTTGCACTATTAAGCATTCATCGCTGATCTTGAATGCACTAAAGTAACATGCAGGATATTTTGGCCGTAAGCTAATAATACTCATGGTACCTTTAGTCTCGATCCCATAAGGCACAACATTCATCGGGAGTCCCTGTTGAAGAACATCGTATGGTCACATACTTAGCAATGAAGTTTAGCTTCACAAATAATGTATGGAAAAGATGCACTGAAGACAAATAGTAAAAATCTTACCATCCTTCCTAAATAGATGTGACCGTAATTCATGACGAACACTATTGGTCGCACGTTTTCAGTACTAAGATTTCTAAGTCCAGGAAGAAAATTTGTCTTGACGGTATCAAGATCCTCAAGCCATGAAACATAATGACTCAGCTCCTCGCAGTTTAGTTCAGCCCCGGGACAGTAGTAGGTCCTATCTACCAAGCGCTGGACATGTTTGCTTGCACCGAAATAAGATGACAATACAAATTAGTTGTCAACTATTTTTGAATAAACAATATCAAAGACATAAATATGGTTGAGAAACTTACATTTTGGTGTAACTGGAGGCGTCTGCACATCGACCCAGATGTCGGTATTACCTTCAATATCATCTTCCGGACAAATATCAAAGGTGATAACCATATCAGGCTGAAATGCATAAGTCTTGCATAGTGCTCGCCATGTTTTGCATCCAAAATAGGTGTAGTCGTCTGAATTGTATAATTTTGCGTGGAAAATATAACCATGCTCGGTCTTCAAATAAACTTTCTTTACCTCCATAGTATGATTGAAACCTATCTTATCCAATACAAAAACTCTTGCATGGCAGGGAATACGCTAGTAGAATAGTAAAAAAAATATAAGTTGAAGCAAATGAAGCAGATGTCATGCTTAATTACGAAAAAAGACTTGTCGTTTTGACTTACTGTATCCACTTCGAAGTTCTCGTCCAGCTTGATGCTGAAGCGCCTATCATCATCTAGGAAGATTCCGTTGCACAGGTCGCGCTCGTCTTTGCAGTATTTGCAAATACCGAAATCCTTTTTGTCATTAGACATTTCCTATGTTCATAGTTAAAACATTATTTGAAAATCAATAGAAGACAACTACCAGGATACTCAACACACAAATCTGGGGCACTCGATATTTCCTACATATTCTGGCAAAAGTCATGCCATAATTCACGGAAAAATCCGGCATGACCTTTGCTAAAATAGGATATATCGAGCGCCTGAAATTTGCCGGAACGGAAATGAATCAACACTCTGGCAAAACATAGGCCACTCGGAGGTGTAACCTGCAGACATGACTGGCCACTTGGATATTGAGCAACACAAGATATACATTTCAAAATATCTTATAAGACTCAAATTAGCATGCATTCAATAAGCAAAAGTAAATCATCTCATGCGTCCATACATCATCGAATATTATCACTAATACATCCTGAATAGTGTCATACATATAACATCACTAGTACAACTAAAACCCTAGCACACGACGGGTATCGGCGCGGGCGGTGGACACCCACAGAGAAGGAACCATCACGGGATCATAGCTCCAGTGAGATCCCTGGAGAACCTGCCAGGTATTGGAGAACCTGTGCTCCAACGCAAACAAGTAGCGACGGACGTGCGTGTCCTCCTCACTGACACGGTGACGCACCACCTCCGCGGAGTCCTCGAGCCTCTAGACCGTCACTGGCCCATGCGACCGCCACCAAAGAAGGTTCGGGTCAACGACAGGCTGGCTCCTCACCAACCTGCTCCCCCCGGTAGGTAGCGCCTCCCAGTACCACCCCGGCGGAGCCCAGTCCCGGACATGGCCCATCTGGTCAAGCAGGTGTCGTCCTCCGCCGACTCGACGATGAGGATGCGGGATAGGCATCGTCCACGTTGATGCGGGAAAATTGCTTTAACTAAAAAATAGCAACAAGTTCTTACTAACTAGTTCTATTAATTCAACTAGTTCTTACTAAAAATAAACTTACTATAAATAAAAATATTCTAGTACCTAATTAGTACCTAGTTCTTACTAACTAATTAGTACCTAAGAACTATTGCCCTAATTACCATCTAATTTGATGAACCTATAGGGGTGGAAAGTCGTAGCGGATATTCCAATTATCCAACTATAAAGTGAAATAAGTGGTCAAATTTTACTCGTTTTATGATTCATCTTAGAAATTTGATTCGTTTCCACCCTTACATGAACCCTAACTCATTTGAGCCGCATCCACATCCGATTTGTTTCTACCCTAACTAATATGATGAAGGTAGAAACCCTAGGCAGAGGTAGGGGAGAGGGAGGAGCGGGCGTGCTCACCTCGGGTGCCTGCGACGAGGGAGGGGCAGGCGGCGTCGAGGTCGTGGTCGGGGCTCCGGGGCGGCGTTGAGGTCGGGGGGCAGGGGCGGCATCCGGGGCGGCGTTGAGGTCGGGGGGCAAGGGCGGCATCCGGGGCGGCGTTGAGGTCAAGGTCAGGGGCGGCGTCCCGGGCGGCGTTGAGGTCGGGGGCGGGGCCGGCGTTGAATCTAGGGTCAGGGGCGGCGTGAGGAGAGTGTGCGGCGGCCGAGGGGCGGCGACGGCGGCGAGAGTGGAGTTGATTTCGGGATGAAGTGGCCGTGGGGAAGGACGAACCGTGTGGTTAAGTCAGAAGTACCAGTAGCGCATTCCAGAAAGGGCACTACTGCTACGTTAGCTATAGCGCGTTCTGGAATACACGCTGCAGCTATAGCGATTTTCTGCAGAACCCGCTACTGCTATTCCTTTCTCCTTTTTTCCCTTTTTTCTTTTATTTTTCTTTACATTTTATTTTTTCCTTTTCTCCTTTTTCTATTTCTTTCATTTTCATTTACTTTTCTACTTGTTTTTCACTTTATTTTATTTCCGTTAGCAGCAGCGCTTTACACGTAAGCGCGCTGCAGCTAAGGAGATTAGCAGTAGCGCTGGGCCATTATACGCGCTACTGCTAGGTTGGGCTAGCCATGTGCGCCCAGTTCAAACGTAGCAGCAGCGCTTTTCGCTAGTACGCGCTACTGCTAAAGTCATAGTAGTAGCGCGGTTTATTTACGCGTGCTGCTACTAAGTAGCAGCAGCGCTTGATTTTGTACAGCGCTACTGGTAAAATTCTGTGTATAGGCTTTTCCCTAGTAGTGTATAAGTGTTCTCCCTGAGTATGCACCATTGCTACAGTTCGTCGTGCCGAGACACCACATGATGATCGGGTGTGATAAGCTCTACGTTCACATAAAATGGGTGCAAGCCAGTTTTGCACATGCAGAATACTCGGGTTGAACTTGACGAGCCTAGCGTATGCAGATATGGCCTCGGGACACTGAGACCAAAAGGTCGAGCGTGAATCATATAGTAGATATGATCAATATAGTGGCGTTCACCATGGAAAACTACTCCATCTCACGTGATGATCGGACACGGTTTAGTTGATATGGATCACGTGATCACTTAGATGATTAGAGGGATGTCTATGTAAGTGGGAGTTCTTAAGTAATATGATTAATTGAACTTTAATTTATCATGAACTTAGTACCTGATAGTATTTTGCATGTCTATGTTGTTGTAGACAGATGGGCCGTGCTGTTGTTCTGTTGAATTTTAATGCGTTCCTAGAAAAAGCTAAGTTGAAAGATGATGGTAGCAATTACACGGACTAGGTCCATAACTTGAGGATTATCCTCATTGCTGCATAGAAGAATTATGTCCTGGAAGCACCGCTAGGTGACAAAACTCGCTGCAGGAGCAACACCAGATGTTATGAACGTCTGGCAGAGCAAAGCTGATGACTACTCGATAGTTCAGTGTGCCATGCTTTACGGCTTGGAACCGAGACTTCAACGATGTTTTGAACATCATGGAGCATATGAGATGTTTCAGGAGTTGAAGTTAATATTTCAAGTAAATGCCCGTATTGAGAGATATGAAGTCTCCAATAAATTCTACAGATGCAAAATGGAGGAGAATAGTTCTGTCAGTGAACATATACTCAGAATGTCTGGGTACCATAACCACTTGACTTAGCTGGGAGTTAATCTTCCTGATGAAAGTGTCATTGATAGAGTTCTTCAATCACTGCCACCAAGCTACAAGAGCTTCGTGATGAACTATAATATGCAAGGGATGGATAAGACAATTCCCGAGCTCTTCGCAATGCTAAAGGCTGCGGAGGTAGAAATCAAGAAGGAGCATCAAGTGTTGATGGTCAACAAGACCACCAGTTTCAAGAAAAGGGGTAAAGGGAAGAAGGGGAACTTCAAGAAGAATGGCAAGCAAGTTGCTGCTCAAGTGAAGAAGCCCAAGTCTGGACCTAAGCCTGAGACTGAGTGCTTCTATTGAAAATGGACTGGTCACTGGAAGCGGAACTGCCCCAAGTATTTGGCGGAGAAGAAGGATGGCAAAGTGAAATGTATATTTGATATACATGTTATTGATGTGTACCTTACTAATGCTCGCAGTAGCGCCTGGGTATTTGATACTTGTTCTGTTGCTAACATTTGCAACTCAAAACAGGGGCTACGGATTAAGCGAAGATTGGCTAAGGACGAGGTGACGATGCGCGTGGGAAATGGTTCCAAAGTCGATGTGATCTCCGTCAACACGCTACCTATACATCTACCCTCGGGATTAGTTTTAGACCTAAATAATTGTTATTGGTGCCAGCATTGAGCATGAACATTATATCTGGATCTTGTTTGATCCGAGACGGTTATTCATTTAAATCAGAGAATAAGGGTTGTTCTATTTATATGAGTAATATCTTTTATGGTCATGCACCCTTGATGAGTGGTCTATTTTTACTAAATCTTGATAGTAGTGATACACATGTTCATAGTATTGAAGCCAAAAGATATAAGTTTAATAATGACAGTGCAACTTATTTATGGCACTGCCGTTTAGGTCATATTGGTGTAAAGCGCATGAAGAAACTCCATGCTGATGGGCTTTTGGAATCACTTGATTATGAATCACTTGATGCTTGCGATCCATGCCTCATGGGCAAGATGACTAAGACTCCATTCTCCAGAACAATGGAGCGAGCAACAGACTTGTTGGAAATAATGCATACTGATGTATGTGGTCCAATGAGTGTTGATGCTCATGGCGGGTGTCGTTATTTTCTTACCTTCACAGATGATTTGAGCATATATGGGTATATCTACTTGATGAAACATAAGTCTGAAACATTTGAAAAGTTCAAAGAATTTCAGAGTGAAGTGGAAAATCATCGTAACAAGAAAATTAAGTTTCTACGTTCTGATCGTGGAGGTGAATATTTGAGTTATGAGTTTTGTCTTCATTTGAAACAATGCGGAATAGTTTCGAACCTCACGCCACCTGGAACACCACGGCGTAATGGTGTGTCCGAACGTCGTAACCGCACTTTATAAGATATAGGGCGATCTATGATGTCTCTTACCGATTTACCACTATCATTTTGGGGTTATGCTTTAGAGACGGCTATATTCATGTTAAATAGGGCACCATCAAAATCCGTTGAGACGATGCCTTATGAACTGTGGTTTGGCAAGAAACCCAAATTGTCGTTTCTTAAAGTTTGGGGCTGCGATGCTTATGTGAAAAAGCTTCAACCTGATAAGCTCGAACCCAAATCAGAGAAATGCGTCTTATAGGATATCCAAAGGAGACTGTTGGGTACACCTTATATCACAGATCCGAAGGCAAGATATTCATTGCTAAGAATGGATCCTTGCTAGAGAAGGAGTTTCTCTCGAAAGAAGTGAGTGGGAGGAAAGTAGAACTTGTTGAGGTAAATGTACCTGCTCCCTTATTGGAAAGTAGTTCATCACAGAAATCAGTTCCAGCGATTCCTACACCTGTAAGTGAGGAAGCTAATGATGATGATCATGAAACTTCTGATCAAGTTACTACCGAACCTCGTAGGTCAACTAGAGTAAGATCCGCACTAGAGTGGTATGGTAATCCTGTTCTGGAGGTCATGTTACTTGACCATGACGAACCTATGAACTACGAGGAAGCGATGATGAGCCCAGATTCCGCAAAATGGCTTAGGGCCATGAAATCTAAGATGGGATCCAGGTATGAGAACAAAGTGTGGACTTTGGTTGACTTGCCCTATGATCAGCAAGCCATAGAGAATAAATGGATCTTCAAGAAGAAGACAGACGCTGACGGTAATGTTACTATCTACAAAGCTCGACTTGTTGCAAAAGTTTTTCGACAAGTTCAAGGAGTTGACTATGATGAGACCTTCTCACCCGTAGCGATGCTTAAGTCCATCCGAATCATGTTAGCAATTGCCGCATTTTATGATTATGAAATTTGGCAAATTGATGTCAAAACTGCATTCCTTAATGGTTATCTTGAAGAAGAGTTGTATATGATGCAACCAGATGGTTTTGTAGATCCAAAAGGTGCTAACAAAGTGTGCAAGCTCCAGTGATCCATTTATGGACTAGTGCAAGCCTCTCGGAGTTGGAATATATGCTTTGATAGTGTGATCAAAGCATATGGTTTTATACAGACTTTTGGAGAAGCCTGTATTTACAAGAAAGTGAGTGGGAGCTCGGTAGCATTTCTAATATCATATGTGGATGACATATTGCTGATCGGAAATGATATTGAATTTCTAAATATCATAAAAGGATACTTGAATAAGAATTTTTAATGAAAGACCTCGGTGAAGCTACTTATATATTGGGCATCAAGATCTATCGAGATAGATCAAGATGCTTAATTGGACTTTCACAAAGCACATACCTTGATGAAGTTGTGAATAAGTTCAAAATGGATCTAGCAAAGAAAGGATTCTTACCCGTGTTACAAGGTGTAAAGTTGAGTCAGACTCAATGCCCGACCACTTCAGAAGATAGAGAGAAAATGAAAGTCAGTCCCTATGCTTCAGCCATAGGTTCTATCATGTATGCAATGTTGTGTACCAGACCTGATGTGTGCCTTGCTATTAGTTTAGCAGCGAGGTACCAAAGTGATCCAGGAGTGGATCACTGGACAACGGTCAAGAACATCCTGAAATACCTGAAAAGGACTAAGGATATGTTTCCCGTTTATGGAGGTGACAAAGAGCTTGTTGTATATGGTTACATTGATGCAAGCTTTGACACTGATCCGGATGACTCTAAGTCACAAAATGGATACATATTTTTATTGAATGGTGGAGCTGTCAGTTAGTGTAGTTCCAAGCAGAGCGTCGTGGCGGGATCTACGTGTGAAGCGGAGTACATAGCTGCTTCGGAAGTAGGAATTGAAGGAGTCTGGATGAAGGAGTTCATATCTGATCTAGGTGTCATACCTAGTGCATCGGGTCCAATGAAAATCTTTTGCGGCAACACTGGTGCAATTGCCTTGGCAAAGGAATCCAGATTTCACAAGAGAACCGAGCACATCAAAATATGTTTCAATTCCATCCGCGATCAAGTCAAGGAGGGAGACATAGAGATTTGCAAGATACATACGGATCTGAATGTTGCAGACCTGTTGACTAAACCTCTCTCACGAGCAAAACATGATCAGCACCAAGACTCCATGGGTGTTAGAATCATTACTGTGTAATCTAGATTGTTGACTCTAGTGCAAGTGGGAGACTGAAGGAAATATGCCCTAGAGTAAATAATAAAGTTGTTATTTATATTTCCTTATATCATGATAAATGTTTATTATTCATTCTAGAATTGTATTAACTGGAAACTTAGTACATGTGTGAATACATAGACAAAATGAGTGTCACTAGTATGCCTCTACTTGACTAGCTCGTTAATCAAAGATGGTTAAGTTTCCTAGCCATGGAAAAGAGTTGTCATTTGATGAACGGGATCACATCATTAGAGAATGATGTGATTGACTTGACACATCCATTAGCTTAGTGATAACCCACAAGTATAGGGGATCGCAACAGTTTTCGAGGGTAGAGTATTCAACCCAAATTTATTGATTCGACACAGGGGGAGCGAAAGAATACTCTCAAGTATTAGCAGTTGAGTTGTCAATTCAACCACACCTGGAAAGTTAATATTTGCAGCAAGGTATTTAGTAGCAAAGTAATATGATAGTAGTGGTAACAGTAGCAAAAGTAATATTTTTGGTATTTTGTAGTGATTGTAACAATAGCAACGAAAAGGTAAATAAGCAAAGAACAATATATGGAAAGCTCGTAGGCAATGGATCGGTGATACAGAATTATGCCGGATGTGGTTCATCATGTAACAGTCATAACATAGGGTGACACAGAACTAGCTCCAAATCATCAATGTAATGTAGGCATGTATTCTGAATATAGTCATGCGTGCTTATGGAAAAGATCTTGCATGACATCTTTTGTCCTACCCTCCCGTGGCAATGGGGTCCTAGCGGAAACTAAGGGATATTAAGGCCTCCTTTTAATAGAGTACCGGACCAAAGCATTAACACATAGTGAATACATGAACTCCTCAAACTACGGTCATCACCGGAAGTGGTCCCGATTATTGTCACTTCAGGGTTGTCGGATCATAACACATAGTAGGTGCCTATGGACTTGCAAGATAGGATCAAGAACTCTCATATATTGATGAAAACGTAATAGGTTCAGATCTAAAATCATGGCACTCAGGCCCTAGTGACAAGCATTAATCATAGCAAAGTCATAGCAACATCAATCTCAGAACATAGTGGATACTAGGGATCAAACCCTAACAAAACTAACTCGATTACATGATAAATCTCATCCAACCCTCACCGTCCAGCAAGCCTACGATGGAATTACTCACGCACAGCGGTGAGCATCATGAAATTGGTGATGGAGAATGGTTGATGATGATGATGGCGACAGATTCCCCTCTCCGGAGCCCCGAACGGACTCCAGATCAGCCCTCCCGAGAGAGTTTAGGGCTTGGCGGCGGCTCCGTATAGTAAAACGCGATGAATCTTTCTCCTTGATTTTTTTCTCTCCGAACACGAATATATAGAGTTGGAGTTGAGGTCGGAGGAGCTCCAGGGCACCCACAAGGTAGGGGGCGCGCCCCCCACCCTCGTGGCTAGGGTGTGGGCCCCCTGATCTTGATCTTTTGCCAGTATGTTTTATTATTTCCAAAAATAATCTCCGTGAAGTTTCAGGTCATTCCGAGAACTTTTGTTTCTGCGCATAAATAACACCATGGCAATTCTGCTGAAAACAGCGTCAGTCCGGGTTAGTTCCATTCAAATCATGCAAGTTAGAGTCCAAAACAAGGCAAAAAGTGTTTGGAAAAGTAGATACGACAGAGACGTATCAACTCCCCCAATATTAAACCTTTGCTTGTCCTCAAGCAATTCAGTTGACAAACTGAAAGTGAAAAAGAAAAACTTTTACAAACTCTGTTTGCTCTTGTTGTTGTAAATATGTAAAGCCAACATTCATGTTTTCAACAAACATTATAAACTAACCATAATCACAATAACGCATAGGTCTCATGTTTACTCATATCAATGGCATAATCAACTAGCAAGCAATAATAATAAATCTCGGGTGACAACACTTTCTCAAAACAATCATAATATGATATAACAAGATGGTATCTCGCTAGCCCTTTCTGAGACCGCAAAAATAAATGCAGAGCACCTTTAAAGATCAAGGACTGACTAGACATTGTAATTCATGGTAAAAGAGATCCAATCAAGTCATACTCGATGTAAACTAATCAGTAATGAATGCAAATGACAGAGGTGCTCTCCAGCGAGTGCTTTTTAATACGAGGAGGATGACTCAACATAAAAGTAAATAGATAGGCCCTTCACAGAGGGAAGCAGGGATTTTTAGAGGTGCCAGAGCTCCGTTTTGAAATAGAGATGAATAATATTTTGAGCAGTATACTTTCATTGTCAACATAACAACCAAAATATGGCAATATCTTCCATGCTACACACATTATAGGCGGTTCCTAAACAGAATGCTAAAGTTTATACTCCCCCTCCACCAACAAGCATCAATCCATGGCTTGCTCGAAACAACGAGTGCCTCCAACTAACAAGAGTCCTAGGGGGAGTTTTGTTTGCAATTATTTTGATTTGATTTGCATAAAGCATGGGACTGGGCATCCCGATGACCAGCCACTTCCTCGTGAGTGAGGAGCGAGTCCACTCCTCTTGAGAATAACCCGCCTAACATGGAAGATATGGACAGCCTGTAACACCCTCGATGCGACTATAGCTCCCACGTGTCGAGGCACGACTTAGAGACATAATCGCATTGAAGGCATATGTCGCAAGTTAGGCAATCTTCACAACATCCCATGTAATATAAATAATAAAGGGGAGATAACATAGTTGGCTTACACTCGCCACGTCAATCAAGTACATAAATAACATTACATCATCCAAACACTCATGGCCCGTCTACGGCGCCAAAATAAAAGATAACCCAACATGCGACACGGTCCTGATCACCCCCAACTGGGCACCACTACTGATCATCAGGAAAGGAGACATAGTAACATTGAGAGTCCTCGTCGAACTCCCACTTGAGCTCAAGCGCGTCTCCTGGAGTGGAATCATCAGGCCCTGCATCTGCTGTAATAGTAATCTGTGAGCCACAGGGACTCAGCAATCTCGCACCCTCGCGATCAAGACTATTTAAGCTTATAGGGAGGGTAAGGTAAATATGTGGAGCTGCAGCAAGCGACTAGCAAGTATGGTGGCTAACTTATTCGCAAAAGAGAGCGAGAAGAGGAGGCGAAGCGCGAGCGAGAAACTAGAGAACAACCTGCGCAAACATTACTCCAACACCGTGTCCACTTCCCGGACTCCACCGAGAAGAGGCCATCACGGTAACACACTCAGTTGATTCTTTTTAATTAAATTAAGGTTCAAGTTATCTACAACCGGACATTAACAAATTCCCATCTGCCCATAACCGCGGGCACGGCTTTCGAAAGTTCAAATCCCTGCAGGGGAGTCCCAACTTAGCCCATGACAAGCTCTCATGGTCAACGAAGGAATAGACCTCCTCCCAAGACGTTCTGATCAGACTCGGTATCTCGGTTATTCAAGACACTTCGACAAGTTAAAACAAGAGCAGCAACACCACCCGAATGTGCCGACAAATCCCGATAGGAGCTGCAAATATCTCTTTCTCAGGGCACACTCAGATGAACACTAGGTACAACTAAAACCAACCCTCAAGTTGCCCCGAGGTGGCGCTGCAAGTGGCTCTATTTGGACCAACACTCAGAGGGAGCACTGGCCCGGGGGGGTTTAAAATAAGATGACCCTCGGGCTCCGGAAACCCAAGGGAAAAAGAGGCTAGGTGGCAAATGGTAAAACCAAGGTTGGGCATTGCTGGAAAAGCTTTAATCAAGGCGAACTATCAAGGGGTTCCCATTATAACCCAACCGCGTAAGGAACGCAAAATCCGGGAACATAACACCGATATGACGGAAACTAGGGCGGCAAGAGTGGAACAAAACACTAGGCGAGAGGTCGAGCCTTCAACCCTTTACCAAGTATATAGATGCATTAAGATAACATAGCAATATAATGATATCCCAACAAGTAAATAAATGTTCCAACGAGGAACGGCCTTCAATCTTCACCTGCAACTAGCAATGCTATAAGAGGGGCTGAGCAAAGCGGTAACATAGCCAATCAATGGTTTGCTAGGACATGGTGGTTTAGAGGTTTGACATGGCAATTTGGGAGGCTTACAAGCAAATGGTAGGCATCGTAGCATTGGCATAGCAAAAGAGCGAGCAATCTAGCATAGCAAAAATAGTAGTGATTTCGAGGGTATGATCATCTTGCCTGCACAATTGTCAGAGTTGACTGGATCCTCGAAAGCAAACTCAACGGGCTCCTCATTAGTGAACTCGTCTCCCGGCTCTACCCAAACAAGACAAACAAGCAACAAGGACACAATTAACCACGTGCAAGGATCAAACAATATGATGTAATGATGATATGCTATGCGGGATGCGATGCGGGATGCATATGCAAGATATGACAAGGAATGCATGAACCTGGCCTCAACTTGAGAATTCAAGTGTGCCACTGGAAAGATGAGATGAAATCGCTTGAAAACGATATAAAGAACGCCGGAATCGGGGTTACGGGTTGGAAATGGCAAGCGATTCAAAAATGACTCCGGTCTGCGATTTACAGCAAGTAGCCATCTAAATGCAAAGAGATGAACATGCTACAACACCCAAACATGACAACAAAATACATGGCAGGGATGCATTCAAGATGCTTAACAAAAGTCTAGCACTGAGCTACGGCCAATTCATCCATTAACAGGTTCAAACAAGCATGGCAAAAATGCATATGGTAAACAGATCTCAGACTTAGTGAAATTAACACTTGTCTGGAATTTCAGAACAGGTAGCTCTCTTCGGAGGAACAAAACTACATGCTACAGGACCTGAACATGGCAAAGTAAAGCATAGCATGGAGCTACTCAAAGATCTTAACAAAAGTCCCTTAGCGACCTTGAGCCAAAAGGGATCAGAAAATACAATTGCAAGCATGTGAACATAGCAAAAACATAATCAGATCACAGACTTTGTGAAAACTGGCACATGCTGAAATATATCTCAAGTAGGCATGTTTACGAGCTCGATGCACTCAATATGGAGCAAGTCATGATAATCTAAGCATACATACATCAATAATACACAAAATGCAAGCTATACATGGCAAGAACAATAGCATAGCATGCACGGATCAACTACAACATCATCGGCAAAATTGCAAACAAGTTGACAATCTGCCCAGATTCACAAAGTAGCAAAAGTAGAGCTCGATTGACTCAAGCTAGGGTGCTCCATAATTACAAAAAAAGACATGGATGGATAGATCACTACAATATTAACAAAACATCCTTACTGATCATCCTCAAAAGAGGCACGGATCACTAGGAAACAATATGAACATATGAGCATATGAGATAAACAGATCAAGGACTTGGTGGAAATGCTAAGTCCCTGAAAACAGAATTAACAAGTGCACCACTTTGCAAGCTTGTGCAAGTCACCACACACATCACAAAAATACATGGGTTGCACCTCTGGAAAGATGGCAAAACCCTTAACAAAACATATGTAGAACTCATGGGCATATCATGCACACAATAATCATGGCAAAAATGACAAAAAGCTAAATGGAGTAGCAGATCTGACAATTAACTCAAGTAGCCCTCTTCTAATAGCATTTCAGGCATCAATATGAACTCAAGTGAAAATGATGCAATGGAATGAAATAATGTACTCTCTGAGATGAACATTTTGATATGCTATATGCATGAATCGGAGTTACGGATGCAAAGTTACGAGGCTATGAACATGGGCACTTGGATCTGGAATTTCGGGACTTAGAAGGGAAAAAATCAACCTAGGGTTTACTGTTCACCGGATCTGGATCCGGTGAAAAACACTGTAGCAGCGGCGCGGAAGCCGAGGATCGACGTCGGACTTGCCGGAGAAGAAGAGCTCGCCGGCGCAAGTGGGATGAGGAGGCCGGAGCGAGGAGAGGACGGCGATGCAGCAGCGGAGGGCGGCGTCGGCGGGGCGGCGGGGCCGCGGCGGCCGGCGACGCGCTCGGGCAGCGTGCGGATGCGGCAGCTCCGGCGACGGCGCGCGGTGGCGGCGGCGAGGCGACCGCGGGCGGGCGCCACCGTGCGGCGGCGGCGGCGGCGGGATGGGCCGCGGGGGCCCGGACCGGGCCTCGCGGGCCTCGGGCGGCGGCGGATTGGCGGCGGTGACGTGGCAAGCCGCGGTTGGCTGCGGGCGGCGGCGGCGGACGATGTCCGGCGTGGTCGGACAATGTCTGGCGCGTGGAGGGGATTTTTAGGGTTAGGAAGAGAGGGGATCCGCGAAATTTGGAAAGGGGGGGTCTTTAAATAGAGGTAGAGGGAGCTAGGAGAGTCCAAATGAGGTACGGTTTTCGGCCACGCGATCGTGATCGAACGCTCTAGATGATGGAGAAGGATTAGGTGGGTTTTGGGCCAAATTGGAGGGGTGTTGGTCTGCAACACACACGAGGCCTTTTCGGTCCCTCGGTTAATCGTTGGAGTATCAAACGAAGTCCAAATGGTACGAAACTTGACAGGCGGTCTACCGGTAGTAAACCAAGGCCGCTTGGCAAGTCTCGGTCCAATCCGGAAATGTTTCATCCCCAGACACGAAAGAAAGCTAGAAATGACCATCGGAGGAGAACGAAGCGCTGGAATGCAAAACGGACAACGGGGAAAATGCTCGAATGCATGAGACGAACACGTATGCAAATGCAATGCACATGATGACATGATATGAGATGCATGACAACGATAACAACACACGGAGATAAAAACCCGAACCCAAGAAAATAAAATAACTTAACGCCGGAAACAGCAAGAGTTGGAGTACGAATAGGGAAAGTTACGTCTGGGGTGTTACACAGCCCTAGTTGATACATGAGCTATTCGAGCATACAAAACAGGATATTTAATTGAAGGTTTAGAGTTTGGCACATACAAATTTACTTGGAACGGCAGGTAGATATCGTATATAGGTAGGTATGGTGGACTCATATGGTATAACTTTGGGGTTTATGGAATTGGATGCACAAGCAGTATTCCCGCTTAGTACAGGTGAAGGCTAGAAAAAGACTGGGAAGCGACCAGCTTGAGAGCGACAACAGTCATGAACATGCATTAAAATTAATCAACACCGAATGCAAGCATGAGTAGGATATAATGCACCATGAACATAAATATCGTAGAGGCTATGTTGATTTTGTTTCAATTACATGCGTGAACATGTGCCAAGTCAAGCCACTCGAATCGTTCAAAAGAGGATACCACCCTATCATACCACATCACAACCATTTTAATAGCATGTTGGCACGCAAGGTAAACCATTATAAGCTCCTAGCTAATTAAGCATGGCATAAGAAACTATGATCTCTAATTGTCATTGCAAACATGTTTATTCATAATAGGCTGAATCAGGAACGATGAACTAATCATATTTACAAAAACAAGAGAGGTCGAGTTCATACCAGCTTCTCCCATCTTAATAAGTTCATCATATATCGTCATAATTGCCTTTCGCTTGCACAACCGAACGATGTGGATAATAATAATAATAGTGCATGTGCATTGGACTAAGCTGGAATCTGCAAGCATTCAATAAACAGGAGAAGACAAGGCAATATGGGCTCTTTTGTCAGATCAACAATAATGCATATAAGAGCCACTTCAACAATTTAATCATGGTCTTCTCCTATCGACCCCCAAAGAAAAGAAAAGAAATAGAACTATTTACACGGGAAAGCTCCCAGCAAGCAAAAAGAAGAACAGGAAATCTTTTTGTGTTTTCTTTTTAATTACTATTACAAGCATGGAAATTAAAACAAGCTAAAAGCTACAACTATTTTTTTCTTAATGTTTATCAAACACACAAGAAGAAAGCATAAAAAGAGAAAAAAAACTAGCATGGATGATACAATGAAAAAGTATGAGCACCGACATCTAGCAATGAGTGTGTGAACATGAATGTAATGTCGGTGAGACATACATACGCCCCCAAGCTTAGGATTTTGGCCTAAGTTGGTCTAATGCCACGGATGGCCTGGCGGATATCCAAAGTTGTAGTTGGGGACGTACTGAGTTGTAGCAGACATTGCATCGTGGGCTGCAGCTTGGAGGCAAGCTATCTCAGCCCTCCTCTTATACTCTTCCGCCTCCTCTCTAGTTATAAAATATCCCCCTTTTGCCTGAAAGTCAAAGAAAGTAGAAGCAGGGAGAGCGACGTGATAGGTGCGTCGTCTGTCAAAGATTAGTCGGTACTGCAGGAATTGATCGTTCCTCTCAACAAACTGATGACGAACCATAGCCTCATAATCCAAATAAGCAGGGGGCAACTCAATATCATCCTCACGTATGGTTATACCAAGAAAATTAGCTATGCGGGTTGCATAAATTCCACCAAAAAAATCTCCATTAAATCTATTAAGATGCAACATACGTGCAATAATGGCTCCCAAATTATAAGATTTATCTCCTAACGCAGCACTCCTAAGAATACTGAGGTCAGGGACACACATGTGTCATGCTTCATCTTTACCGTTAATGCATCTACCTATGAAGAGAGCAAAATAATGTATAGCGGGAAAGTGTATGCTAGTAGTTCGTGCATCGGAAACCTTCCTCGTTTCCCCTACAGTGATGGTATCAATAAACCCATCCACATCGCCGCGATGTGGTTCCTCTATGATGCCCTCGAAAGGGATCAAACAAACCCGACAAAAATCACGAAGTGACATCTCCTTATGCTCATCATATAAATAAAACTCCACTGTAGGTGGTGAGCTCCTAGCATGGAAATGAAAGTTTTGCACAAAGATATTGGTGAGTAAGAGATACTGTTCGTGCTGGTCGTGGAGGAAGGCGGTGAGGCCTGCATTCTTAGCCAATTCATAGAAATCATCATAAATCTCAGCTGCTCTCAAGAAATCATCACAAGGCCATTCACACGGCCGAACCTCCGTGATGCGAGGCAGATTATATTTGGGCCTCTTTGCTTCTTCATTTTACTTTTCCTTCGAGCTTCGGCTCGATGAGCCCCTCAAAAATCTCTTCATTATTTTCTGAAAAATTCTGAAATTTTTAGTAACTTCAAATAAAAGTGAACCAAACTCAACAAAATTGATAGCAACTACTTCTACAAGTGCCTAGAGCCTATATCATGCATCAAAACTACTTGGAACCATATAAATTTGACATGCAAGCTCAAGAACAAGGTCACCTAAGCAGCACAAATTTGCAATGAATAAAGAACTAGAACAAAAACTAATTGGACCAATGGAGGAGTCACATACCAAGGAACAATCCCCCAAAGTAGTTTTGTGAGAGGTGCTTTGAGCAAGGAGATCGAAAATCGCAGGAAAATGAGCTAGAACTCGTGCTTGAGCTGGATAATGGTGTTTATGGGAGGAAGAAGGAGTGTGTGGGTGCAGGAATAAGTGGAGGAGGGCCATCATGGGCCCACGAGGCAGGGGGCGCGCCCATGGGGGTAGAGCGCGCCCTCGACCCTCGTGGCCAGGTGGATGCCCCCCTACTGTGTTCTTGGTGCCAAATATTCTCAAATATTTCAGAAAAAATCATATTTAAATTTCAGGGCATTTGGAAAACTTTTATTTTCGAGGTATTTTTATATTGCACGGATAATCAGAAAAAAGACAGAAATTACTATTTTTTGCTTTATTTAATATAAATAACAGAAAGTAGAAAGAGGGTACAAAGAGTTGTGTTTTCTAAATTCATCCATCTCATGATCATCAAAAGGAATCCATTAACAAGGCTGATCAAGTCTTGTTAACAAACTCATTCCGAGTAACATGGAACCGGAGAATTTTCGAATAACACTAGGTTACCTCAACGGGGATATGCACATCCCCAACAATAAGAATATCATATTTCTTCTTGACAGTATGAAGAGGAAATTCAAAACCTCCAAAAATAATCGATGAAAATTTTCCAATAAAATTGATACTGTGGACTTGAGGTTGTTTCCTCGGAAAGTGTACCGTATGCTCATTACCATTAACATGAAAAGTGACATTGCCTTTGGTGCAATCAATAATAGCCCCTGCAGTATTCAAAAAGGGTCTTCCAAGAATAATAGACATACTATCGTCCTCGGGGATATCAAGAATAACAAAGTCCGTTAAAATAGTAACGTTTGCAACCACAACAGGCACATCCTCACAAATACCGACAGGTATAGCAGTTGATTTATCAGCCATTTGCAAAGATATTTCAGTAGGTGTCAACTTATTCAAATCAAGTCTATGATATAAAGAGAGAGGCATAACACTAACACCGGCTCCAAGATTACATAAAGCAGTTTTAACATAATTTCTTTTAATGGAGCATGGTATAGTGGGTACTCCCGGATCTCCTAGTTTCTTAGGTATTCCACCTTTAAAAGTATAATTAGCAAGCATGGCGGAAATTTCAGCTTCTGGTATCTTTCTTTTATTAGTAACAATATCTTTCATGTACTTAGCATAAGGATTCATTTTGAGCATATCAGTCAAACGCATACACAAAAAGATAGGTCTAATCATTTCAGCAAAGCGCTCAAAATCCTCATCATCCTTTTTCTTGGATGGCTTAGGATGAAAAGGCATGGGTTTCTAAACCCATGGTTCTCTTTTTTTACCGTGTTTCCTAGCAACAAAGTCTTTCTTATCATAATGTTGATTCTTTGATTGTGGGTTATCAAGATCAACAACAGGTTCAATTTCTATATCACTATCATTACTAGGTTGAGCATCAACATGAACATTATCATTTACATTATCACTAGTTTCATGTTCATTACCAGATTGTGTTTCAGCATCAGAAATAGAAATATCATTTGGATTTTCAGGTGTTTCAGCAATAGGTTCACTAGAAGCATGCAAAGTCCTATCATTTTTATTTTTCTTCCTTTTAGAAGGACTAGGTGCATCTATATTATTTCTCTGAGAATCTTGCTCAATTCTCTTAGGGTGGCCTTCAGGATACAAAGGTTCCAGAGTCATTTTACCAGTTCTAGTAGCCACTCTAACAGCATAGTCCTTATTCTTACTATTCAATTCATTGAGCAAATCATTTTGAGCTTTAAGTACTTGTTCTACTTAAGTGGTAACCATAGAAGCATGTTTACTAATAAGTTTAAGTTCACATTTGACATTAGCCATATAATCACCCAAATGTTCAAGCATATCAGCACTGCGTTTTAATTCTCTACCAAAATAAGCATTGAAGCCTTCTTGCTTAACCATAAATTTACCAAACTCATCTAAGCATGGGCTAGCAAACTTAGTAAATGGGATTTCAGCTTTATCATATCTATAGAGAGAATTTACCTTTACTACCTGTGTCGGGTTATCAAGACCATGTGTTTCTTCCATAGGTGATGGATTAAAACCATATATTTCTTCAACAAGCGGTAAATCAAGACCATGTATTTCTTCAATAGGAGGTAAATTCTTAACATCTTCAGCTTTAATACCCTTTTCTTTCATGGATTTCTTTGCCACTCTTGCATATCTTCAGGACTGAGAAATAGAACACCTCTTTTCTTCGGAGTTGGTTTAGGAATAGGCTCAGGAGTTGGATCAGGAAGTGTCCAATTATTTTTGTTAGTCAACATATTATTCAATAGAATTTTAGCTTCATCCGGTGTTCTTTCCCTGAAAACAGAACCAGCACAACTATCCAGATAATCTCTGGAAGTATCGGTTAGTCCATTATAAAAGATATCAAGTATTTCATTTTTCTTAAGAGGGTGATTAGGCAAAGCATTAAGTAATTGGAGAAGCCTCCCCCAAGCTTGTGGGAGACTCTCTTCTTCAATTTGCACAAAATTATATATATCCCTTAAGGCAGCTTGTTTCTTATGAGCAGGGAAATATTTAGGAGAGAAGTAACAAATCATATCCTGGGGACTACGCACAAAACCAGGATCAAAGAATTAAACCATATCTTAGCATCACCCTTTAATGAGAACGGGAATATTTTAAGGATATAGAAGTAGCGAGTTCTCTCATCATTAGTGAACAGGGTAGCTATATCATTTAATTTAGTAAGATGTGCCACAATAGTTTCAGATTCATAGCCATAAAAAGGATTAGATTCAACCAAAGTAATTATCTTAGGATCAATAGAGAATTAATAATCCTTATCAGTAACAAAGATAGGTGAAGTAGCATAAGCAGGATCATATTTCATTCTAGCATTCTGAGTTTTTTGTTTAAGCTTAGCTAATAATTTCTTAAGATCACTTCTATCATTGCAAGCAAGAAAGTCTCTTTTAGTTTCTTCATCCATAACATAGCCCTCAAGCACAACAGGTAATTCATATTTATTAGGAGAGCCTTCATAATCACTTTCATCAGTATTATCAGTTTCAACAATTTCATTCTCTCTAGCCCTAGCAAGTTGTTCATAAAGAAATTCACCAAGTGGCATAGTTGTATAAAGCATAGAAGTAGTTTCATCATAAGTATCATGCATAGCAGAAGTGGCATCATCAATAATATGCGACATATCAGAATCAATAGCAGAAGCAGGTTTAGGTGTCGCAAGCTTACTCAAAACAGAGGGTGAATCAAGTGTAGAGCTAGATGGCAGTTCCTTACCTCCCCTCATAGTTGAGGGATAAATCTTGGTTTTTGGATCTCTCAAGTTCTTCATAATGATAAGCAGATATAAATCCCAAGTGACTCAAAGAATAGAGTTATGCTCCCCGGCAACGGCGCCAAAAAATAGTCTTGATAACCCACAAGTATAGGGGATCGCAACAGTTTTCGAGGGTAGAGTATTCAACCCAAATTTATTGATTCGACACAAGGAGAGCCAAAGAATATTCTCAAGTATTAGCAGCTGACTTGTCAATTCAATCACACCTGGAAACTTAATAACTGCAGCAAGGTATTTAGTAGCAAAGTAATATGATAGTAGTGGCAACGGTAGCAAAAGGTAATGGTAGCAAAAGTAATATTTTTGGTATTTTATAGTGATTGTAACAATAGCAACGAAAAGGTAAATAAGCGAAGAACAATATATGGAAAGCTCGTAGGCAATGGATCGGTGATACAGAATTATGCCGGATGTGGTTCATCATGTAACAGTCATAACATAGGGTGACACAGAACTAGCTCCAAATCATCAATGTAATGTAGGCATGTATTCTGAATATAGTCATGCGTGCTTATGGAAAAGATCTTGCATGACATCTTTTGTCCTACCCTCCCGTGGCAATGGGGTCCTAGCGGAAACTAAGGGATATTAAGGCCTCCTTTTAATAGAGTACCGGACCAAAGCATTAACACATAGTGAATACATGAACTCCTCAAACTACGGTCATCACCGGAAGTGGTCCATATTATTAGCACTTCGGGGTTGCCGGATCATAACACATAGTAGGTGACTATAGACTTGCAAGATAGGATCAAGAACTCTCATATATTGATGAAAACACAATAGGTTCAGATCTGAAATCATGGCACTCCGGCCCTAGTGACAAGCATTAAGCATAGCAAAATCATAGCAACATCAATCTCAGAACATAGTGGATACTAGGGATCAAACCCTAACAAAATGTAACACCCTCGATGCGACTATAGCTCCCACGTGTCGAGGCACGACTTAGAGACATAATCGCATTGAAGGCATATGTCGCAAGTTAGGCAATCTTCACAACATCCCAATAATATGAATAATAAAGGGGAGATAACATAGTTGGCTTACACTCGCCACGTCAATCAAGTACATAAATAACATTACATCAACCAACACACTCATGGCCCGACTACGGCGCCAAAATAAAAGAGAACCCAACATGCGACAACGGTCCCAATCACCCCCAACTGGGCACCACTACTGATCATCAGGAAAAGACACGTAGTAACACTGAGAGTCCTCGTCAAACTCCCACTTGAGCTCGTACTCGTCACCTGGAGCGGAATCACCTGGACCTGCATCTGGTGTAATAGTAATCTGTGAGCCACAGGGACTCAGCAATCTCGCACCCTCGCGATCAAGACTATTTAAGCTTATAGGAGGGGCAAGGTAAAATATGAGAAGCTGCAGCAAGCGACTAGCATATATGGTGGCTATCTTGTACACAAAAGAGAGCGAGAAGAGGAGGCAAAGCGCGAGCGTGAAAAGCTAGAGGAACAACCTGCGCAAGCATTACTCCAACACCGTGTCCACTTCTCGGACTCCGCCGAGAAGAGGCCATCACGGTAACACACTCAGTCGGTTCATTTTAATTAATTAAGGTTCAAGTTATCTACAACCGGACATTAACAAATTCCCATCTGCCCATAACCGCAGGCACGGCTTTCGAAAGTTCAATCCCTGCAGGGGAGTCCCAACTTAGCCCATGACAAGCTCTCACGGTCAATGAAGGAATAGACCTCCTCCCAAGACGTTCCGATCACACTCGGTATCTCGGTAACTCAAGACACTTCGACAGGTTAAAACAAGACCAGCAACACCGCCCGAATGTGCCGACAAATCCCGATAGGAGCTGCACATATCTCGTTCTCAGGGCACACTCAGATGAGACTAGCTACGAGTAAAACCAACCCTCAAGTTTCCCCGAGGTGGCCCCGCAGGCAGCTCAGTTCGGACCAACACTCAGAGGGAGCACTGGCCCGGGGGGGTGTAACCCAAGGGAAAAAGAGGCTAGGTGGCGAATGATAAAACCAAGGTTGGGCATTGCTGGAAAATCTTTAATCAAGGCGAACTATCAAGGGGTTCCCATTATAACCCAACCGCGTAAGGAACGCAAAATCCAGGAACATAACACCGATATGACGGAAACTAGGGCGGCAAGAGAGGAACAAAACACTAGGCGAGAGGCCGAGCCTTCCACCCTTTACCAAGTATATAGATGCATTAAGATAACATAGCAATATAATGATATCCCAACACGTAAATAAATGTTCCAACAAGGAACGACTCCAAACTTCACCTGCAACTAGCAACGCTATAAGAGGGGCTGAGCAAAGCGGTAACATAGCCAATCAACGGTTTGCTAGGACATGGTGGGTTAGAGGTTCAACATGGCAATTGGGAGGCTGACAAGCAAAAGGTAGGCATCGTAGCATTGGCATAGCAAGAGCGAGCAAACTAGCATAGCAAAGATAGTAGTGATTTCGAGGGTATGATCATCTTGCCTGCACAGTTGTCAGAGTTGACTGGATCCTCACAAGCAAACTCAACGGGCTCCTCGGTAGCGAACTCGTCTCCCGGCTCTACCCAAACAAGACAAACAAGCAACAAGGACACAATCAACCACGTGCAAGACCAAGCAATATGATGAAATGATGATATGCTATGCGGGATGCGATGCGGGATGTCAAATGAAAGATATGACAGGAAATGCATGAACCTGGCCTCAACTTGGAATTCCAAGGGTGCCACTAGAAAGATGAGATGAAATCGCTTGAAAACGATATTAGGAACGTCAGAATCGGAGTTACGGTTTGGAAATGGCAAGCGTTTCAAAAATGACACCGGTCTGCGATTTACAGCAAGTAGGCATCTAAATGCAATGAAATGAACATGCTACATCACCCAAACATGACAACAAAATGCATGGCAGGGATGTACACAAGATGCTTAACAAAAGTCTAGCACTGAGCTACGGCCAATTCATCCATTATGAGGTTCAAACAAGCATGTCAAAAACGCAAATGCAAAACAGATTTCAGACAGTGAAATTAACACTTGTCTGAAATTTCAGATCACGAAGCCCTCTTCGGAGAAGCAAAACAACATGATACATGACCTGATTAAGACAAGTAAGAACATGGCATGGAGCTACTCAACAATCTTAACAAAAGACCCAAAGTGACCTGGGGCCAAAAGGGTTCACAAAATATACTAATGGGCACACGAACATAGCTAAAACACAATCAGTTTTCAGACAGTGAAAACTGAAACATGCTGAAATATAACTCACGAAGGCATGTAAACGAGCTCGATGCACTCACTACGGTGCAATTCATGGAAAGGCAAGCATACATCCATTAAGAAGACACAAATTTCTAGCTAGATATGGCAAGAACAATGTCATAGCATGCACGGATCAACTACAATAGCATCGGCAAAAACACAAACAAGTTGACGATCTGCCCAGATTCACAATGAAGCAAAAGTAGAGCTCGATTGACTCAAGCTAGGGTGCTCCATAATTGCAAACAAAGACATGGATAGATAGAGCATAACATGATTAACAAAACTCCTCTACTGATCATTCTCAAAAGAGGCACGGATCACTAGGAAACAAGCTGAACATATGGCATCATGAACTAAATAATCCTAAAAATGCATGGGTTGCACCTCTGGAAAGAAGGCAAAATCCTTAACAAAACATATGAAGGACTCACAGGCATAGCATGCACACAATAATCATGGCAAACATAACAAAAGTCTAAGATGAACTAGCAGATCTGACAATTAACTCACGAAGCCCTCTTGTAACAGCATTTCGGGCATCAAGATGAGCTCAAATGAAAATGATGCCATGGAATGAAATGATGTACTCGTCGAGGCGAATATTTTGATATGCTATACGCCCAAATTGGAGCTACGGATGCAAAGTTACGTAGCCTCGAACATAGCAACTTGGACTAAAAATTTAGGGACTTAGTGAAAAAAAAACCTCTCTCAGATCAGATCTAGGGATTTTTTTACCCCGCGCGCGAACCGAGGCGGCCGGAGCACCGTTCGCCGGCGACAGGCAGGGTGGCGGCCGGCGTGAGGAGGTGAGGCGGGGCCGGCGATGGCGACCGGTGGTGGCGGCGGAGCGGCGCCGGGCAGCGACGGCTCGCGGCGGAGGCGGCGGCCCGCGGCGAGGCGAGGTGGCAGGCGGCCCCGGGCGGTTGTCGGCGGGCGGAGCGAGGAGGCGGTGGAGCGGTGCGGGCGGCGGCGGGCGACCGGGCGGGCGACGGCGGGCGACCGGGCAGGCGGCGGAGCTGGTGCGAGGCGGCGGCGGGCGGCGATGTGGGCCACGGCGGCGGCGGGGACAGGCGAGGCCACGTGGCAAGCGGCGGATGGCTGGGCGCGGCGGGGCGGACACGTCCGGCCCGATTCGGACGTGTCCGTCGGCGGGGGGAGCGGCGGATCTGGAAAAATTAGGGTTTCGAGGGGGAGAGAGATCCGAAAAACGGGGGCTATTTATAGGCATAAGTGGAGCTAGGAGAGTCCAAATGAGGTGCGGTTTTCGGCCACGTGATCGTGATCGAACGCTCTAGATGATGGAGCTGAGTTTGGTGGGTTTTGGGCCAAATTGGAGGGGTGTTGGGCTGCAACACACACAAGGCCTTTTCGGTCCCTCGGTTAACCGTTGGAGTATCAAACGAAGTCCAAATGATACGAAACTTGACAGGCGGTCTACCGGTAGTAAACCAAGGCCGCTTGGCAAGTCTCGGTCCAATCCGGAAATGTTTAATCCCCACACACGAAAGAAAGCTAGAAATGACCACCGGAGGAGAACGAAGCGCCGGAATGCAAAACGGACAACGGGGAAAATGCTCGAATGCATGAGACGAACACGTATGCAAATGCAATGCACATGATGACATGATATGAGATGCATGACAATGACAACAACACACGGAGACAAAGACCCAAACCCGAGGAAATAAATATAACTTAACGCCGGAAACGGCAAGAGTTGGAGTACAAATTGGGAAAGTTATATCTGGGGCGTTACAACACTCCACCACTACGAAAAGATCTCGTCCGAGATCTAGGACTGAAAGAACTCCGGGTACTCAGAACGGAGGTGATCCTCGCGTTCCCAGGTAGCTTCACGGTCGGAATGGTGTGACCACTTGACTTTGAGAAATTTGATTGACTTGTTGCGAGTCTTGCGTTCAGTCTCTTCAAGAATAGCAACTGGGTGCTCACGATAAGAGAGATCTTCTTGGAGCTCAATGTCCTCGAAGTTGACGGTGCGGTCAGGAGTCTTGAAGCACTTTCGAAGCTGAGAGACATGGAACACGTCATGAACATTTGCAAAGTTTGAAGGAAGCTCGAGTTGATAGGCGAGGTCGCCTCTCTTGCTGACAATCTTGAAAGGTCCCACGTATCTAGGGGCAAGCTTCCCTTTGATACCGAAGCGACGAGTACCTTTCATAGGAGAGACACGGAGGTAAACATGATCTCCGATCTCGAAAGCCAAATCACGGTGCTTACTATCATAGTAGCTCTTCTGGCGGGATTGGGCTGCTTTGAGGTTATCACGAATGACTTTGCACATTTCTTCTGCTTCTGTGATTAAGTCATTACCCAGCAGCTGACGTTCACCGGTTTCAGACCAGTTGAGAGGGGTACGGCACTTCCTGCCATACAGAATTTCAAATGGGGCCTTGCCCGAACTTGCTTGAAAACTATTGTTGTAGGAGAATTCAGCATAAGGAAGACAATCCTCCCACTTCATGCCGAAGGAGATCACACAAGCCCTGAGCATATCTTCAAGAATCTGGTTGACACGCTCGACTTGACCGCTTGTTTGAGGATGGAAAGCAGTGCTGAAGCGGATGTTAGTGCCCATGGCCTTCTGAAAAGAATCCCAAAACTTGGAGGTAAAGATGCTGCCACGGTCTGAAGAGATCACTTGAGGAATACCGTGCAGAGAGACAATACGAGAGGTATAGAGTTCCGCCAATTGAGCTGCAGTGATCGACTCTTTGATAGGCAGAAAGTGAGCCACTTTGGTGAGTTTGTCGATGACAACGAATATAGCATCATTGCCACGCTTGGACTTTGGAAACCCAGTCACGAAGTCCATTTCAATGTGGTCAAACTTCCATTCTGGAATGGCAAGAGGTTGGAGGAGACCAGCTGGCCTTTGGTGTTCTGCCTTCACTCTTCTGCAGACATCACATTCATTCACGAATTGAGCGATCTCGCGCTTCATTCGAGTCCACCAATAAGCTTGCTTGAGGTCCTGATACATCTTCGTGCTCCCAGGGTGGATGGAGAGGAGAGAATTGTGAGCCTCGTTCATGATCACTTTACGAAGTTCACCTTTGGGTACAACAATTCGATCCTCGAAGAAGAGAGTGTCCTTGTCATCAAGGCGGTAGCACTTGTACTTGGACTGACTCTTGGCAATCCCAATCTTCACCTTTTTCACCATAGCATCAAGAAGCTGGGCTTGGCGAATCTGGTCTTCTAAGGTAGGAGAGACTTGAAGGTTGGCAAGGAAACCTTGAGGAACAACTTGCAGATTAAGTTTGCGGAAAGCTTCACAAAGCTCGGGTTGATAAGGCTTAAGAATCAAACTGTTGCAGTAAGCCTTCCTGCTCAAAGCCTCAGCAATCACATTGGCCTTGCCTGGAGTATACTCAATACTCGGATTATACTCTTGAATCATTTCGACCCAACGATTTTGCCTGAGGTTGAGATTAGGCTGAGTGAAGATGTACTTGAGACTCTTGTGATCAGTGAAAATGTCCACTTTTCTTCCCAAAAGAAGATGTCTCCAAGTCAACAGAGCATGCACAACTGCCGCCAACTCGAGATCATGAGTGGGGTAGTTCTTCTCATTAGGCTTCAACTGGCGAGATGTATAAGCAACAACTTTCTTTTCTTGCATCAATACCACGCCAAGACCTTGGAGAGAGGCATCACAAAAGACCTCGTAGTGCCTGGATTCATCAGGTGGAGTCAGAACTGGAGCGGTGATCAATTTCTCTTTCAAAGTGTTGAAAGCAATATCACACTCTGGAGACCAAACGTACTTGACGTGCTTCTGAAGAAGATTAGAGAGAGGCTTCGCGATATTGGAAAAGTTTTCAACGAATCTTCGGCAATAGCTTGCGAGACCGAGAAAACTGCGGAGTTGCTTCACGTTCTGAGGAGGTTCCCAATTCACAATTGCAGACACCTTCTCAGGATTCACGGCAATGCCCTTGGCAGAGATGATATGACCAAGATAAAGAACCTCATCGAGCCAAAATTCGCACTTGGAGAACTTAGCGTAGAACTGATGTTCTCTGAGCTTATCAAGAACCAAATGCAAGTGCTTGGCATGATCTTCCTTGTTCTTGGAGAAAACCAGAATGTCGTCGAGATAGACCAAAACGAAGTCATTGGTGTAGGCATTGAATATGAAGTTCATCATGCGAGAGAACGTCGGAGGAGCATTGGCGAGGCCAAAAGACATGACAGTGTATTCATATGAACCAAAGCTTGTTCTGAATGCTCTCTTGGGGATATCTTCTTCACGAATGTGAATCTGGTGGTAACCCATACGGAGGTCAAGCTTGGAGAATACTTGGGCACTTTTGAGTTGTTCGAACAGCTCATTGATGTTGGGAAGTGGGTATTTGTTCTTGATGGTCTTCTTGTTCACTGGACGGTAATCAACACAAAGTCGGTCCGTTCCATCCTTCTTCTTCACAAAAAGAACACCACAACCCCACGGAGAAGAACTAGGCCGGATAAGACCCATTCTTTCTTGCTCATCGAGTTGCTTCTTCAGCTCCTTCAACTCTTCAGGTCCGAGCTTGTAAGGATGTTTGCACACAGGTTCCGTGCCAGGCTCAAGTTCAATAACGAATTCAACTGGCCGGTGCGGAGGCATTCCTGGGAGCTCTTCTGGAAAGACGTCTTGATATTCGCAAACGACTGGAATTTGCGAAATAGCGTCCAATTCACCCTTCTCATTGAGAGAAAACAGACGGATGGAATTATCCCGAGCGGCAAAGACAATTACATCCTCAGACGAATGAGTCAATTGAATCTGCGTGGCTGCACAATCAAGTTGAGCCTTGTGCTTAGAAAGCCAATCCATCCCGAGAATAAGATCAATATCCGAGTTACCAAGAACCATTGGAGAAGCCAGAAACTTGAAATCACCCATCAAGATAGAAATATCTGGAACCATCAAACTAGAACTCAGACGCTTAGCTGGAGAGACGACTTGCATAGCTCTAGGTAAAGCCTTAGTACTAAAATTGTTCTCCGATGCAAATGGGAATGACATGAAGGAATGCGATGCACCAGAGTCAAAAAGTACTTTTGCAGGAATATCATTAACAGGAAGGTTACCCATGATCACATCTGACGAGTCCTCTGCCTGAGCTGCATTCATCAAATTAACCTTAGCATGCTTGGGGTTATGCTTGACCACAGCTGTACTTGTCGATCTGACAGGAGGAGGAGGAGGAAGACGCCTCTGGTTGAGACACTTGTTGGCATAGTGGCCCTTCTGTTGGCACTTGTTGCACGTGACCTCTAAAAGCGGACGGTGATACGGAGCACTCGATCTTGGAGCTTGAGACGAAGCCTTGTTCTGAAAGCCAGGGTTGGGTGGGTGGGAAGAACCACTGCCACCTTTGCTCTTCTGCTGATACGGTTGACGGAACGGAGGAGGAGGAAGCCAAAACTTCTGCTGCTTGGCCACTTGAGTCGAGGAAGAAGGAGTAGCATCTCTGACTCACTTCCTGGAAGCATCACACCTCAACTGAGCAGCCTCTTGCTTCAGTGCCATGTTGTAGAACTCATCGTATCTCAAGGGCTCAAAGAGAACAAGAGCGAGCTGAATATCTTCTCTGAGACCACCCCTGAACTGATATATCATGCTCTTCTCATCAGACACGTCCTGCTTGGCAAAGCGGGCAAGCTTCTGGAACAACTTGTTGTAGTCATAGACAGACAAAGAGCCTTGCTTCAGATTGCGGAATTCCTCACGCTTGCTTTCAACCACGCTCTACGGAATATGTTGAGCTCGGAAATCTCGACAGAAATCATCCCAAGTGATAACACGTCCACCTCTGGAATCCTTGTACTACTGGAACCATTCTGCAGCTTGATCTTTGAGTTGGAAGGAAGCGAACTTGACAAAGTCCTCAGGCCTGACGTTACTGCACTCGAAATGCTTACACAGATCCACAAGCCAATCGTCAGCATTGGTTGCCTCAACACAATTGCTGAAAGTCTTTGGCCCGTTAGCAAGGAACTGGTTGAGTGTAGAAAAGTGACTCTGATTGCTGCCTTGATTTCCTTGACTGCCTTGATTGCGCTCTTGAAGAATTTGCATGATCAGCCGTGTGTTTGCATTGGTTGCGGCCATCACAGCTTGCCAGGCCTCCGGAGGAGGTGGAGGTGGTGGCGGATCAGGATTCGGAGTCGTGCGTGTTGGAGGAGCCATCCTGAAGAGGTTGTCCACCATTAGCACATTGACAGGTAATTATTGAAGCTGAATCCAACGGAATGAAAATTGCAACATATAGTCTTCACATCCGAACAAAATGAACGAATGCATTCCTCTTGAAATGGTCACATATCCATAAATTGAGAAGCCACGTAGAATTAAGGTAGAGAAATAAATCAACAAGGTACGGATCAAGAACGAATAATCGGTAAGAAATCCCAATCTCAAACCAATATTCGTGGAAGAAGAACTAGAGCTACTAGAATTCCCACCTATGAAACTCCCAAACCTTTCCGGTTATGCAATCAGGTGTTGGGGATACAGGGGAAGCATAATATCTCACCCAAACTAGCAAATCCTACATCCAGCTGTACCCATCCTTCAACACATAACCAAGAAACCTTCGGAAACCATCTACCTCAACCTTCGAAAAGCATCCGTTATACAAGTTATGGCAATACTCCCGAACTCCCGCCCCAGTACTGGGTGGCGTCGAGGTTATCTCACCAACGAACTACATAAAAGAGATTTTCGATGTCGGCAAACATATCTCAAGTATTCCAGAATTGCAACGATAAAATTATGATGACAACACCTCAGAGCTCAACTCCCCGGGACACTTCCACTAAACCCCTGACAGGAGGCACCAAGACAGTATTCTCATCATAAGCCATCGGAACGATTCCAAGATACTCGCGTGATCCTAAAAAAAATTTAGTGAAATTTGAGAAGAGAAGAGTCAAAACTCTACGTCAGGATGCCTTACCAGAGCGATGAGGAGACTGGGAAGTAAAAAGAATTCCTAAACTCTCCGATATAAAATTCCTAAAGACTCAAAACATTTTTCTAGACACAACTCGGCCGCTAAAAACGATCAAGCAATGGGGCTCCTAAGGTCGGGGAAGGCTCTGATTACCAACTTGTAACACCCTCGATGCGACTATAGCTCCCACGTGTCGAGGCACGACTTAGAGACATAATCGCATTAAAGGCATATGTCGCAAGTTAGGCAATCTTCACAACATCCCAATAATATGAATAATAAAGGGGAGATAACATAGTTGGCTTACACTCGCCACGTCAATCAAGTACATAAATAACATTACATCAACCAACACACTCATGGCCCGACTACGGCGCCAAAATAAAAGAGAACCCAACATGCGACAACGGTCCCAATCACCCCCAACTGGGCACCACTACTGATCATCAAGAAAAGACACGTAGTAACGCTGAGAGTCCTCGTCAAACTCCCACTTGAGCTCGTACTCGTCACCTGGAGCGGAATCACCTGGACCTGCATCTGGTGTAATAGTAATCTGTGAGCCACAGGGACTCAGCAATCTCGCACCCTCGCGATCAAGACTATTTAAGCTTATAGGAAGGGCAAGGTAAAATATGAGAAGATGCAGCAAGCGACTAGCATATATGGTGGCTATCTTGTACGCAAAAGAGAGCGAGAAGAGGAGGCAAAGCGCGAGCGTGAAAAGCTAGAGGAACAACCTGCGCAAGCATTACTCCAACACCGTGTCCACTTCCCGGACTCCGCCGAGAAGAGGCCATCACGGTAACACACTCAGTTGGTTCATTTTAATTAATTAAGGTTCAAGTTATCTACAACCGGACATTAACAAATTCCCATCTGCCCATAACCGCAGGCACGGCTTTCGAAAGTTCAATCCCTGCAGGGGAGTCCCAACTTAGCCCATGACAAGCTCTCACGGTCAACGAAGGAATAGACCTCCTCCCAAGACGTTCCGATCAGACTCGGTATCTCGGTAACTCAAGACACTTCGACAGGTTAAAACAAGACCAGCAACACCGCCCGAATGTGCCGACAAATCCCGATAGGAGCTGCACATATCTCGTTCTTAGGGCACACTCAGATGAGACTAGCTACGAGTAAAACCAACCCTCAAGTTTCCCCGAGGTGGCCCCGCAGGCAGCTCAGTTCGGACCAACACTCAGAGGGAGCACTGGCCCGGGGGGGTTTAAAATAAGATGACCCTTGGGCTCCGGTAACCCAAGGGAAAAAGAGGCTAGGTGGCGAATGGTAAAACCAAGGTTGGGCATTGCTAGAAAAGCTTTAATCAAGGCGAACTATCAAGGGGTTCCCATTATAACCCAACCGCGTAAGGAACGCAAAATCCGGGAACATAACACCGATATGACGGAAACTAGGGCGGCAAGAGTGGAACAAAACACTAGGCGAGAGGCCGAGCCTTCCACCATTTACCAAGTATATAGATGCATTAAGATAACATAGCAATATAATGATATCCCAACAAGTAAATAAATGTTCCAACAAGGAACGGCTCCAAACTTCACCTGCAACTAGCAACGCTATAAGAGGGGCTGAGCAAAGCGGTAACATAGCCAATCAATGGTTTGCTAGGACATGGTGGGTTAGAGGTTTGACATGGCAATTGGGAGGCTGGCAAGCAAAAGGTAGGCATCGTAGCATTGGCATAGCAAGAGCGAGCAAACTAGCATAGCAAAGATAGTAGTGATTTCGAGGGTATGATCATCTTGCCTGCACAGTTGTCAGAGTTGACTGGATCCTCACAAGCAAACTCAACGGGCTCCTCGGTAGCGAACTCGTCTCCCGGCTCTACCCAAACAAGACAAACAAGCAACAAGGACACAATCAACCACGTGCAAGACCAAGCAATATGATGAAATGATGATATGCTATGCGGGATGCGATGCGGGATGTCAAATGCAAGATATGACAGGAAATACATGAACCTGGCCTCAACTTGGAATTCTAAGGGTTCCACTGGAAAGATGAGATGAAATCTCTTGAAAACAATATTAAGAACGCCGGAATCGGAGTTACAGTTTGGAAATGGCAAGCGTTTCAGAAATGACACCGGTGTGCGATTTACAGCAAGTAGGCATCTAAATGCAATGAAATGAACATGCTATAGCACCCAAACATGACAACAAAACGCATGGCACGGATTTACACAAGATGCTTAACAAAAGTCTAGCACTGAGCTACGGCCAATTCATCCATTATGAGGTTCAAACAAGCATGTCAAAAACGCAAATGCAAAACAGATTTCAGACTTAGTGAAATTAACACTTGTCTGAAATTTCAGATCACGAAGCCCTCTTCGGAGCAGCAAAACAACATGATACATGACCTGATTAAGACAAGTAAGAACATGGCATGGAGCTACTCAACAAGCTTAACAAAAGACCCAAAGTGACCTGGGGCCAAAAGGGTTCACAAAATATACTAACGGGCACACGAACATAGCTAAAACACAATCAGTTTTCAGACAGTGAAAACTGAGACATGGTGAAATATAACTCACAAAGGCATGTAAACGAGCTCGATGCACTCACTACGGTGCAAGTCATGGCAAGGCAAGCATACATCCATTAAGAAGGCACAAAATTCTAGCTAGACATGGCAAGAACAATGTCATAGCATGCACGGATCAACTACAATAGCATCGGCAAAAACGCAAACAAGTTGACGATCTGCCCAGATTCACAACGAAGCAAAAGTAGAGCTCGATTGACTCAAGCTAGGGTGCTCCATAATTGCAAACAAAGATATGGATGGATAGAGCATAACATGATTAACAAAACTCCTCTACTGATCATTCTCAAAAGAGGCACGGATCACTAGGAAACAAGCTGAACATATGGCATCATGAACTAAATAAACCCAGACTTAGTGAAAACTACTAAGTCCCTGAAAACAGATTTGCCGGGTGCCTAACTTTGCAAGCTTGCACAAGTCACCACACACATCCTAAAAATGCCTGGGTTGCACCTCTGGAAAGAAGACAAAATCCTTAACAAAACATATGAAGGACTCACAGGCATATCATGCACACAATAATCATGGCAAAAATGACAAAAGTCTAAGATGAACTAGCAGATCTGACAATTAACTCACGAAGCCCTCTTCTAACAGCATTTCGGGCATCAAGATGAGCTCAAATGAAAATGATGCAATGGAATGAAATGATGTATTCGTCGAGTCGAACATTTTGATCTGCTATACGCCCAAATCGGAGCTACGGACGGAAAGTTACGGAGCCTCGAACATAGCAACTTGGACTAAAAATTTAGGGACAGTGAAAAAAACCCTCTCTCAGATCAGATCTAGGGTTTTTTTTACCCCGCGCGCGAACCGAGACGGCCGGAGCACCGTTCGCCGGCGACAGGCAGGGCGGCGGCCGGCGTGAGGAGGTGAGGCGGGGCCGGCGATGGAGACCGATGGTGGCGGCGGAGCGGCGCC